>NW_028255285.1:0-103448 GCF_964263255.1 Lissotriton vulgaris
TTTGAATCATTTTTGGTACAGTCCAAAAAATCATTTTTCAGATGAAAAACGATGACTCCGGACCTGTCGAACGATCCCAAAATGGTCTATAATGATGAAATTTTAACATTTAATCTTTTGACTCTAAATTACTGTTGGATGTGAATTAGGACTTTGTCAACTAAAATAAGTGTGTTTAAAGTCATTTCTGTGCCTGAAACGGGTCAAAATTGAAGCTTTTGAGTAAGCAAAACTCTGTAAAAATGGCAATTTTGGTCACTGTGAGGGTTTAAAAAGTGGTTATTCAACATGAGGCATGATCCAATTGACATTTTGAATCATTTTTGGTACAGTCCAAAAAATCAATTTTCGGATGAAAAACGATGACTCCGGACCTGTCGAACGATCCCAAAATGGTCTATAATGATGAAATTTTAACATTTAATCTTTTGACTCTAAATGACTGTTGGATGTGAATTAGGACTTTGTCAACTAAAATAAGTGTGTTTAAAGTAATTTCTGTGCCTGAAACGGGTCAAAATGGAAGCTTTTGAGTAAGCAAAACTCTGTAAAAATGGCAATTTTGGTCACTGTGAGGGTTTAAAAAGTGGTTATTCAACATGAGGCATGATCCAATTGACATTTTGAATCATTTTTGGTACAGTCCAAAAGATCAATTTTCGGATGAAAAACGATGACTCCGGACCTGTCGAACGATCCCAAAATGGTCTATAATGATGAAATTTTAACATTTCATCTTTTGACTCTAAATTACTGTTGGATGTAAATTAGGACTTTGTCAACTAAAATAAGTGTGTTTAAAGTCATTTCTGTGCCTGAAACGGGTCAAAATGGAAGCTTTTGAGTAAGCAAAACTCTGTAAAAATGGCAATTTTGGTCACTGTGAGGGTTTAAAAAGTGGTTATTCAACATGAGGCATGATCCAATTGACATTTTGAATCATTTTTGGTACAGTCCAAAAAATCCATTTTCGGATGAAAAACGATGACTCCGGACCTGTCGAACGATCCCAAAATGGTCTATAATGATGAAATTTCAACATTTAATCTTTTGACTCTAAATGACTGTTGGATGTGAATTATGACTTTGTCAACTAGAATAAGTGTGTTTAAAGTCATTTCTGTGCCTGAAACGGGTCAAAATGGAAGCTTTTGAGTAAGCAAAACTCTGTAAAAATGGCAATTTTGGTCACTGTGAGGGTTTAAAAAGTGGTTATTCAACATGAGGCATGATCCAATTGACATTTTGAATCATTTTTGGTACAGTCCAAAAAATCAATTTTCGGATGAAAAACGATGACTCCGGACCTGTCGAACGATCCCAAAATGGTCTATAATGATGAAATTTTAACATTTCATCTTTT
Organism: Lissotriton vulgaris; assembly: GCF_964263255.1. Taxonomy (NCBI): domain Eukaryota; kingdom Metazoa; phylum Chordata; class Amphibia; order Caudata; family Salamandridae; genus Lissotriton; species Lissotriton vulgaris. Next base: position 1,364 of record NW_028255285.1, read on the forward strand.
GACTCTAAATTACTGTTGGATGTGAAGTAGGACTTTGTCAACTAGAATAAGTGTGTTTAAAGTCATTTCTGTGCCTGAAACGGGTCAAAATGGAAGCTTTTGTGTAAGCAAAACTCTGTAAAAATGGCAATTGTGGTCACTGTGAGGGTTTAAAAAGTGGTTATTCAACATGAGGCATGATCCACTTGACATTTTGAATCATTTTTGGTACAGTCCAAAAAATCATTTTTCGGATGAAAAACGATGACTCCGGACCTGTCGAACGATCCCAAAATGGTCTATAATGATGAAATTTTAACATTTAATCTTTTGACTCTAAATGACTGTTGGATGTGAATTATGACTTTGTCAACTAGAATAAGTGTGTTTAAAGTCATTTCTGTGCCTGAAACGGGTCAAAATGGAAGATTTTGAGTAAGCAAAACTCTGTAAAAATGGCAATTTTGGTCACTGTGAGGGTTTAAAAAGTGGTTATTCAACATGAGGCATGATCCAATTGACATTTTGAATCATTTTTGGTACAGTCCAAAAAATCAATTTTCGGATGAAAAACGATGACTCCGGACCTGTCGAACGATCCCAAAATGGTCTATAATGATGACATTTTAACATTTAATCTTTTGACTCTAAATTACTGTTTGATGTGAATTAGGACTTTGTCAACTAAAATAAGTGTGTTTAAAGTCATTTCTGTGCCTGAAATTGGTCAAAATTGAAGCTTTTGAGTAAGCAAAACTCTGTAAAAATGGCAATTTTGGTCACTGTGAGGGTTTAAAAAGTGGTTATTCAACATGAGGCATGATCCAATTGACATTTTGAATCATTTTTGGTACAGTCCAAAAAAATCAATTTTGGGATGAAAAACGATGACTCCGGACCTGTTGAACGATCCCAAAATGGTCTATAATGATGAAATTTCAACATTTAATCTTTTGACTCTCAATTACTGTTGGATGTAAATTATGACTTTGTCAACTAGAATAAGTTTGTTTAAAGTCATTTCTGTGCCTGAAACGGGTCAAAATGGAAGCTTTTGAGTAAGCAAAACTCTGTAAAAATGGCAATTTTGGTCACTGTGAGGGTTTAAAAAGTGGTTATTTAACATGAGGCATGATCCAATTGACATTTTGAATCATTTTTGGTACAGTCCAAAAAATCATTTTTCAGATGAAAAACGATGACTCCGGACCTGTCGAACGATCCCAAAATGGTCTATAATGATGAAATTTTAACATTTAATCTTTTGACTCTAAATTACTGTTGGATGTGAATTAGGACTTTGTCAACTAAAATAAGTGTGTTTAAAGTCATTTCTGTGCCTGAAACGGGTCAAAATTGAAGCTTTTGAGTAAGCAAAACTCTGTAAAAATGGCAATTTTGGTCACTGTGAGGGTTTAAAAAGTGGTTATTCAACATGAGGCATGATCCAATTGACATTTTGAATCATTTTTGGTACAGTCCAAAAAATCAATTTTCGGAAGAAAAACGATGACTCCGGACCTGTCGAACGATCCCAAAATGGTCTATAATGATGAAATTTTAACATTTAATCTTTTGACTCTAAATGACTGTTGGATGTGAATTAGGACTTTGTCAACTAAAATAAGTGTGTTTAAAGTAATTTCTGTGCCTGAAACGGGTCAAAATGGAAGCTTTTGAGTAAGCAAAACTCTGTAAAAATGGCAATTTTGGTCACTTTGAGGGTTTAAAAAGTGGTTATTTAACATGAGGCATGATCCAATTGACATTTTGAATCATTTTTGGTACAGTCCAAAAAATCATTTTTCGGATGAAAAACGATGACTCCGGACCTGTCGAACGATCCCAAAATGGTCTATAATGATGAAATTTTAACATTTAATCTTTTGACTCTAAATTACTGTTGGATGTGAATTAGGACTTTGTCAACTAAAATAAGTGTGTTTAAAGTCATTTCTGTGCCTGAAACGGGTCAAAATTGAAGCTTTTGAGTAAGCAAAACTCTGTAAAAATGGCAATTTTGGTCACTGTGAGGGTTTAAAAAGTGGTTATTCAACATGAGGCATGATCCAATTGACATTTTGAATCATTTTTGGTACAGTCCAAAAGATCAATTTTCTGATGAAAAACGATGACTCCGGACCTGTCGAACGATCCCAAAATGGTCTATAATGATGAAATTTTAACATTTCATCTTTTGACTCTAAATTACTGTTGGATGTGAATTAGGACTTTGTCAACTAAAATAAGTGTGTTTAAAGTCATTTCTGTGCCTGAAACGGGTCAAAATGGAAGCTTTTGAGTAAGCAAAACTCTGTAAAAATGGCAATTTTGGTCACTGTGAGGGTTTAAAAAGTGGTTATTCAACATGAGGCATGATCCAATTGACATTTTGAATCATTTTTGGTACAGTCCAAAAAATCCATTTTCGGATGAAAAACGATGACTCCGGACCTGTCGAACGATCCCAAAATGGTCTATAATGATGAAATTTCAACATTTAATCTTTTGACTCTAAATGACTGTTGGATGTGAATTATGACTTTGTCAACTAGAATAAGTGTGTTTAAAGTCATTTCTGTGCCTGAAACGGGTCAAAATGGAAGCTTTTGAGTAAGCAAAACTCTGTAAAAATGGCAATTTTGGTCACTGTGAGGGTTTAAAAAGTGGTTATTCAACATGAGGCATGATCCAATTGACATTTTGAATCATTTTTGGTACAGTCCAAAAAATCAATTTTCGGATGAAAAACGATGACTCCGGACCTGTCGAACGATCCCAAAATGGTCTATAATGATGAAATTTTAACATTTCATCTTTTGACTCTAAATTACTGTTGGATGTGAATTAGGACTTTGTCAACTAAAATAAGTGTGTTTAAAGTAATTTCTGTGCCTGAAACGGCTCAAAATTGAAGCTTTTGAGTAAGCAAAACTCTGTAAAAATGGCAATTTTGGTCACTGTGAGGGTTTAAAAAGTGGTTATTCAACATGAGGCATGATCCAATTGACATTTTGAATCATTTTTGGTACAGTCCAAAAAAATAAATTTTGGGATGAAAAACGATGACTCCGGACCTGTTGAACGATCCCAAAATGGTCTATAATGATGAAATTTCAACATTTAATCTTTTGACTCTCAATTACTGTTGGATGTAAATTATGACTTTGTCAACTAGAATAAGTTTGTTTAAAGTCATTTCTGTGCCTGAAACGGGTCAAAATGGAAGCTTTTGAGTAAGCAAAACTCTGTAAAAATGGCAATTTTGGTCACTGTGAGGGTTTAAAAAGTGGTTATTTAACATGAGGCATGATCCAATTGACATTTTGAATCATTTTTGGTACAGTCCAAAAAATCAATTTTCGGATGAAAAACGATGACTCCGGACCTGTCGAACGATCCCAAAATGGTCTATAATGATGAAATTTTAACATTTAATCTTTTGACTCTAAATGACTGTTGGATGTGAATTAGGACTTTGTCAACTAAAATAAGTGTGTTTAAAGTAATTTCTGTGCCTGAAACGGGTCAAAATGGAAGCTTTTGAGTAAGCAAAACTCTGTAAAAATGGCAATTTTGGTCACTTTGAGGGTTTAAAAAGTGGTTATTTAACATGAGGCATGATCCAATTGACATTTTGAATCATTTTTGGTACAGTCCAAAAAATCATTTTTCGGATGAAAAACGATGACTCCGGACCTGTCGAACGATCCCAAAATGGTCTATAATGATGAAATTTTAACATTTAATCTTTTGACTCTAAATTACTGTTGGATGTGAATTAGGACTTTGTCAACTAAAATAAGTGTGTTTAAAGTCATTTCTGTGCCTGAAACGGGTCAAAATTGAAGCTTTTGAGTAAGCAAAACTCTGTAAAAATGGCAATTTTGGTCACTGTGAGGGTTTAAAAAGTGGTTATTCAACATGAGGCATGATCCAATTGACATTTTGAATCATTTTTGGTACAGTCCAAAAGATCAATTTTCGGATGAAAAACGATGACTCCGGACCTGTCGAACGATCCCAAAATGGTCTATAATGATGAAATTTTAACATTTCATCTTTTGACTCTAAATTACTGTTGGATGTGAATTAGGACTTTGTCAACTAAAATAAGTGTGTTTAAAGTCATTTCTGTGCCTGAAACGGGTCAAAATGGAAGCTTTTGAGTAAGCAAAACTCTGTAAAAATGGCAATTTTGGTCACTGTGAGGGTTTAAAAAGTGGTTATTCAACATGAGGCATGATCCAATTGACATTTTGAATCATTTTTGGTACAGTCCAAAAAATCCATTTTCGGATGAAAAACGATGACTCCGGACCTGTCGAACGATCCCAAAATGGTCTATAATGATGAAATTTCAACATTTAATCTTTTGACTCTAAATGACTGTTGGATGTGAATTATGACTTTGTCAACTAGAATAAGTGTGTTTAAAGTCATTTCTGTGCCTGAAACAGGTCAAAATGGAAGCTTTTGAGTAAGCAAAACTCTGTAAAAATGGCAATTTTGGTCACTGTGAGGGTTTAAAAAGTGGTTATTCAACATGAGGCATGATCCAATTGACATTTTGAATCATTTTTGGTACAGTCCAAAAAATCATTTTTCGGATGAAAAACGATGACTCCGGACCTGTCGAACGATCCCAAAATGGTCTATAATGATGACATTTTAACATTTAATCTTTTGACTCTAAATTACTGTTTGATGTGAATTAGGACTTTGTCAACTAAAATAAGTGTGTTTAAAGTCATTTCTGTGCCTGAAATTGGTCAAAATTGAAGCTTTTGAGTAAGCAAAACTCTGTAAAAATGGCAATTTTGGTCACTGTGAGGGTTTAAAAAGTGGTTATTCAACATGAGGCATGATCCAATTGACATTTTGAATCATTTTTGGTACAGTCCAAAAAATCAATTTTCGGATGAAAAACGATGACTCCGGACCTGTCGAACGATCCCAAAATGGTCTATAATGATGAAATTTCAACATTTAATCTTTTGACTCTAAATGACTGTTGGATGTGAATTATGACTTTGTCAACTAAAGTAAGTGTGTTTAAAGTAATTTCTGTGCCTGAAACGGGTCAAAATTGAAGCTTTTGAGTAAGCAAAACTCTGTAAAAATGGCAATTTTGGTCACTGTGAGGGTTTAAAAAGTGGTTATTCAACATGAGGCATGATCCAATTGACATTTTGAATCATTTTTGGTCCAGTCCAAAAAATCAATTTTCGGATGAAAAACGATGACTCCGGACCTGTCGAACGATCCCAAAATGGTCTATAATGATAAAATTTTAACATTTAATCTTTTGACTCTAAATTACTGTTGGATGTGAATTAGGACTTTGTCAACTAAAATAAGTGTGTTTAAAGTCATTTCTGTGCCTGAAACGGGTCAAAATGGAAGCTTTTGAGTAAGCAAAACTCTGTAAAAATGGCAATTTTGGTCACTGTGAGGGTTGAAAAAGTGGTTATTCAACATGAGGCATGATCCAATTGACATTTTGAATCATTTTTGGTACAGTCCAAAAAATCAATTTTCGGATGAAAACCGATGACTCCGGACCTGTCAAACGATCCCAAAATGGTCTATAATGATGAAATTTCAACATTTAATCTTTTGACTCTAAATGACTGTTGGATGTGAATTATGACTTTGTCAACTAGAATAAGTGTGTTTAAAGTTATTTCTGTGCCTGAAACGGGTCAAAATGGAAGCTTTTGAGTAAGCAAAACTCTGTAAAAATGGCAATTTGGTCACTTTGAGGGTTTAAAAAGTGGTTATTCAACATGAGGCATGATCCAATTGACATTTTGAATCATTTTTGGTACAGTCCAAAAAATCTATTTTCGGATGAAAAACGATGACTCCGGACCTGTCGAACGATCCCAAAATGGTCTATAATGATGAAATTTCAACATTTAATCTTTTGACTCTAAATGACTGTTGGATGTGAATTATGACTTTGTCAACTAGAATAAGTGTGTTTAAAGTCATTTCTGTGCCTGAAACGGAACAAAATGGAAGCTTTTGAGTAAGCAAAACTCTGTAAAAATGGCAATTTTGGTCACTGTGACGGTTTAAAAAGTGGTTATTCAACATGAGGCATGATCCAATTGACATTTTGAATCATTTTTGGTACAGTCCAAAAAAATAAATTTTGGGATGAAAAACGATGACTCCGGACCTGTTGAACGATCCCAAAATGGTCTATAATGATGAAATTTCAACATTTAATCTTTTGACTCTCAATTACTGTTGGATGTAAATTATGACTTTGTCAACTAGAATAAGTTTGTTTAAAGTCATTTCTGTGCCTGAAACGGGTCAAAATGGAAGCTTTTGAGTAAGCAAAACTCTGTAAAAATGGCAATTTTGGTCACTGTGAGGGTTTAAAAAGTGGTTATTTAACATGAGGCATGATCCAATTGACATTTTGAATCATTTTTGGTACAGTCCAAAAAATCAATTTTCGGATGAAAAACGATGACTCCGGACCTGTCGAACGATCCCAAAATGGTCTATAATGATGAAATTTTAACATTTAATCTTTTGACTCTAAATGACTGTTGGATGTGAATTAGGACTTTGTCAACTAAAATAAGTGTGTTTAAAGTAATTTCTGTGCCTGAAACGGGTCAAAATGGAAGCTTTTGAGTAAGCAAAACTCTGTAAAAATGGCAATTTTGGTCACTTTGAGGGTTTAAAAAGTGGTTATTTAACATGAGGCATGATCCAATTGACATTTTGAATCATTTTTGGTACAGTCCAAAAAATCATTTTTCGGATGAAAAACGATGACTCCGGACCTGTCGAACGATCCCAAAATGGTCTATAATGATGAAATTTTAACATTTAATCTTTTGACTCTAAATTACTGTTGGATGTGAATTAGGACTTTGTCAACTAAAATAAGTGTGTTTAAAGTCATTTCTGTGCCTGAAACGGGTCAAAATTGAAGCTTTTGAGTAAGCAAAACTCTGTAAAAATGGCAATTTTGGTCACTGTGAGGGTTTAAAAAGTGGTTATTCAACATGAGGCATGATCCAATTGACATTTTGAATCATTTTTGGTACAGTCCAAAAGATCAATTTTCGGATGAAAAACGATGACTCCGGACCTGTCGAACGATCCCAAAATGGTCTATAATGATGAAATTTTAACATTTCATCTTTTTGACTCTAAATTACTGTTGGATGTGAATTAGGACTTTGTCAACTAAAATAAGTGTGTTTAAAGTCATTTCTGTGCCTGAAACGGGTCAAAATGGAAGCTTTTGAGTAAGCAAAACTCTGTAAAAATGGCAATTTTGGTCACTGTGAGGGTTTAAAAAGTGGTTATTCAACATGAGGCATGATCCAATTGACATTTTGAATCATTTTTGGTACAGTCCAAAAAATCCATTTTCGGATGAAAAACGATGACTCCGGACCTGTCGAACGATCCCAAAATGGTCTATAATGATGAAATTTCAACATTTAATCTTTTGACTCTAAATGACTGTTGGATGTGAATTATGACTTTGTCAACTAGAATAAGTGTGTTTAAAGTCATTTCTGTGCCTGAAACAGGTCAAAATGGAAGCTTTTGAGTAAGCAAAACTCTGTAAAAATGGCAATTTTGGTCACTGTGAGGGTTTAAAAAGTGGTTATTCAACATGAGGCATGATCCAATTGACATTTTGAATCATTTTTGGTACAGTCCAAAAAATCATTTTTCGGATGAAAAACGATGACTCCGGACCTGTCGAACGATCCCAAAATGGTCTATAATGATGACATTTTAACATTTAATCTTTTGACTCTAAATTACTGTTTGATGTGAATTAGGACTTTGTCAACTAAAATAAGTGTGTTTAAAGTCATTTCTGTGCCTGAAATTGGTCAAAATTGAAGCTTTTGAGTAAGCAAAACTCTGTAAAAATGGCAATTTTGGTCACTGTGAGGGTTTAAAAAGTGGTTATTCAACATGAGGCATGATCCAATTGACATTTTGAATCATTTTTGGTACAGTCCAAAAAATCAATTTTCGGATGAAAAACGATGACTCCGGACCTGTCGAACGATCCCAAAATGGTCTATAATGATGAAATTTCAACATTTAATCTTTTGACTCTAAATGACTGTTGGATGTGAATTATGACTTTGTCAACTAAAGTAAGTGTGTTTAAAGTAATTTCTGTGCCTGAAACGGGTCAAAATTGAAGCTTTTGAGTAAGCAAAACTCTGTAAAAATGGCAATTTTGGTCACTGTGAGGGTTTAAAAAGTGGTTATTCAACATGAGGCATGATCCAATTGACATTTTGAATCATTTTTGGTCCAGTCCAAAAAATCAATTTTCGGATGAAAAACGATGACTCCGGACCTGTCGAACGATCCCAAAATGGTCTATAATGATAAAATTTTAACATTTAATCTTTTGACTCTAAATTACTGTTGGATGTGAATTAGGACTTTGTCAACTAAAATAAGTGTGTTTAAAGTCATTTCTGTGCCTGAAACGGGTCAAAATGGAAGCTTTTGAGTAAGCAAAACTCTGTAAAAATGGCAATTTTGGTCACTGTGAGGGTTGAAAAAGTGGTTATTCAACATGAGGCATGATCCAATTGACATTTTGAATCATTTTTGGTACAGTCCAAAAAATCAATTTTCGGATGAAAACCGATGACTCCGGACCTGTCAAACGATCCCAAAATGGTCTATAATGATGAAATTTCAACATTTAATCTTTTGACTCTAAATGACTGTTGGATGTGAATTATGACTTTGTCAACTAGAATAAGTGTGTTTAAAGTTATTTCTGTGCCTGAAACGGGTCAAAATGGAAGCTTTTGAGTAAGCAAAACTCTGTAAAAATGGCAATTTGGTCACTTTGAGGGTTTAAAAAGTGGTTATTCAACATGAGGCATGATCCAATTGACATTTTGAATCATTTTTGGTACAGTCCAAAAAATCTATTTTCGGATGAAAAACGATGACTCCGGACCTGTCGAACGATCCCAAAATGGTCTATAATGATGAAATTTCAACATTTAATCTTTTGACTCTAAATGACTGTTGGATGTGAATTATGACTTTGTCAACTAGAATAAGTGTGTTTAAAGTCATTTCTGTGCCTGAAACGGAACAAAATGGAAGCTTTTGAGTAAGCAAAACTCTGTAAAAATGGCAATTTTGGTCACTGTGACGGTTTAAAAAGTGGTTATTCAACATGAGGCATGATCCAATTGACATTTTGAATCATTTTTGGTACAGTCCAAAAAAATAAATTTTGGGATGAAAAACGATGACTCCGGACCTGTTGAACGATCCCAAAATGCTCTATAATGATGAAATTTCAACATTTAATCTTTTGACTCTCAATTACTGTTGGATGTAAATTATGACTTTGTCAACTAGAATAAGTTTGTTTAAAGTCATTTCTGTGCCTGAAACGGGTCAAAATGGAAGCTTTTGAGTAAGCAAAACTCTGTAAAAATGGCAATTTTGGTCACTGTGAGGGTTTAAAAAGTGGTTATTTAACATGAGGCATGATCCAATTGACATTTTGAATCATTTTTGGTACAGTCCAAAAAATCAATTTTCGGATGAAAAACGATGACTCCGGACCTGTCGAACGATCCCAAAATGGTCTATAATGATGAAATTTTAACATTTAATCTTTTGACTCTAAATGACTGTTGGATGTGAATTAGGACTTTGTCAACTAAAATAAGTGTGTTTAAAGTAATTTCTGTGCCTGAAACGGGTCAAAATGGAAGCTTTTGAGTAAGCAAAACTCTGTAAAAATGGCAATTTTGGTCACTTTGAGGGTTTAAAAAGTGGTTATTTAACATGAGGCATGATCCAATTGACATTTTGAATCATTTTTGGTACAGTCCAAAAAATCATTTTTCGGATGAAAAACGATGACTCCGGACCTGTCGAACGATCCCAAAATGGTCTATAATGATGAAATTTTAACATTTAATCTTTTGACTCTAAATTACTGTTGGATGTGAATTAGGACTTTGTCAACTAAAATAAGTGTGTTTAAAGTCATTTCTGTGCCTGAAACGGGTCAAAATTGAAGCTTTTGAGTAAGCAAAACTCTGTAAAAATGGCAATTTTGGTCACTGTGAGGGTTTAAAAAGTGGTTATTCAACATGAGGCATGATCCAATTGACATTTTGAATCATTTTTGGTACAGTCCAAAAGATCAATTTTCGGATGAAAAACGATGACTCCGGACCTGTCGAACGATCCCAAAATGGTCTATAATGATGAAATTTTAACATTTCATCTTTTGACTCTAAATTACTGTTGGATGTGAATTAGGACTTTGTCAACTAAAATAAGTGTGTTTAAAGTCATTTCTGTGCCTGAAACGGGTCAAAATGGAAGCTTTTGAGTAAGCAAAACTCTGTAAAAATGGCAATTTTGGTCACTGTGAGGGTTTAAAAAGTGGTTATTCAACATGAGGCATGATCCAATTGACATTTTGAATCATTTTTGGTACAGTCCAAAAAATCCATTTTCGGATGAAAAACGATGACTCCGGACCTGTCGAACGATCCCAAAATGGTCTATAATGATGAAATTTCAACATTTAATCTTTTGACTCTAAATGACTGTTGGATGTGAATTATGACTTTGTCAACTAGAATAAGTGTGTTTAAAGTCATTTCTGTGCCTGAAACAGGTCAAAATGGAAGCTTTTGAGTAAGCAAAACTCTGTAAAAATGGCAATTTTGGTCACTGTGAGGGTTTAAAAAGTGGTTATTCAACATGAGGCATGATCCAATTGACATTTTGAATCATTTTTGGTACAGTCCAAAAAATCATTTTTCGGATGAAAAACGATGACTCCGGACCTGTCGAACGATCCCAAAATGGTCTATAATGATGACATTTTAACATTTAATCTTTTGACTCTAAATTACTGTTTGATGTGAATTAGGACTTTGTCAACTAAAATAAGTGTGTTTAAAGTCATTTCTGTGCCTGAAATTGGTCAAAATTGAAGCTTTTGAGTAAGCAAAACTCTGTAAAAATGGCAATTTTGGTCACTGTGAGGGTTTAAAAAGTGGTTATTCAACATGAGGCATGATCCAATTGACATTTTGAATCATTTTTGGTACAGTCCAAAAAATCAATTTTCGGATGAAAAACGATGACTCCGGACCTGTCGAACGATCCCAAAATGGTCTATAATGATGAAATTTCAACATTTAATCTTTTGACTCTAAATGACTGTTGGATGTGAATTATGACTTTGTCAACTAAAGTAAGTGTGTTTAAAGTAATTTCTGTGCCTGAAACGGGTCAAAATTGAAGCTTTTGAGTAAGCAAAACTCTGTAAAAATGGCAATTTTGGTCACTGTGAGGGTTTAAAAAGTGGTTATTCAACATGAGGCATAATCCAATTGACATTTTGAATCATTTTTGGTCCAGTCCAAAAAATCAATTTTCGGATGAAAAACGATGACTCCGGACCTGTCGAACGATCCCAAAATGGTCTATAATGATAAAATTTTAACATTTAATCTTTTGACTCTAAATTACTGTTGGATGTGAATTAGGACTTTGTCAACTAAAATAAGTGTGTTTAAAGTCATTTCTGTGCCTGAAACGGGTCAAAATGGAAGCTTTTGAGTAAGCAAAACTCTGTAAAAATGGCAATTTTGGTCACTGTGAGGGTTGAAAAAGTGGTTATTCAACATGAGGCATGATCCAATTGACATTTTGAATCATTTTTGGTACAGTCCAAAAAATCAATTTTCGGATGAAAACCGATGACTCCGGACCTGTCAAACGATCCCAAAATGGTCTATAATGATGAAATTTCAACATTTAATCTTTTGACTCTAAATGACTGTTGGATGTGAATTATGACTTTGTCAACTAGAATAAGTGTGTTTAAAGGTATTTCTGTGCCTGAAACGGGTCAAAATGGAAGCTTTTGAGTAAGCAAAACTCTGTAAAAATGGCAATTTGGTCACTTTGAGGGTTTAAAAAGTGGTTATTCAACATGAGGCATGATCCAATTGACATTTTGAATCATTTTTGGTACAGTCCAAAAAATCTATTTTCGGATGAAAAACGATGACTCCGGACCTGTCGAACGATCCCAAAATGGTCTATAATGATGAAATTTCAACATTTAATCTTTTGACTCTAAATGACTGTTGGATGTGAATTATGACTTTGTCAACTAGAATAAGTGTGTTTAAAGTCATTTCTGTGCCTGAAACGGAACAAAATGGAAGCTTTTGAGTAAGCAAAACTCTGTAAAAATGGCAATTTTGGTCACTGTGACGGTTTAAAAAGTGGTTATTCAACATGAGGCATGATCCAATTGACATTTTGAATCATTTTTGGTACAGTGCAAAAAATCAATTTTCGGATGTAAACGATAACTCCGGACCTGTCGAACGATCCCAAAATGGTCTATAATGATGAAATTTTAACATTTAGTCTTTTGACTCTAAATTACTGTTGGATGTGAATTATGACTTTGTCAACTAAAATAAGTGTGTTTAAAGTCATTTCTGTGCCTGAAACGGATCAAAATTGAAGCTTTTGAGTTAGCAAAACTCTGTAAAAATGGCAATTTTGGTCGCTGTGAAGGTTTAAAAAGTGGTTATTCAACATGAGGCACGATCCAATTGACATTTTGAATCATTTTTGGTACAGTCCAAAAAATCAATTTTCGGATGAAAAACGATGACTCCGGACCTGTCGAACGATCCCAAAATGGTCAATATGGATGAAATTTCAACATTTAATCTTTTGACTCTAAATGACTGTTGGATGTGAATTATGACTTTGTCAACTAGCATAAGTGTGTTTAAAGTCATTTCTGTGCCTGAAACGGGTCAAAATGGAAGCTTTTGAGTAAGCAAAACTCTGTAAAAATGGCAATTTTGGTCACTGTGAGGGTTTAAAAAGTGATTATTCAACATGAGGCATGATCCAATTGACATTTTGAATCATTTTTGGTACAGTCCAAAAAATCAATTTTCGGATGAAAAACGATGACTCCGGACCTGTCGAACGATCCCAAAATGGTCTATAATGATGAAATTTTAACATTTAATCTTTTGACTCTAAATTACTGTTGGATGTGAATTAGGACTATGTCAACTAAAATAAGTGTGTTTAAAGTCATTTCTGTGCCTTAAACGGGTCAAAATTGAAGCTTTTGAGTAAGAAAAACTCTGTAAAAACGGCAATTTTGGTCACTGTGAGGGTTTAAAAAGTGGTTATTCAACATGAGGCATGCTCCAATTGACATTTTGAATCATTTTTGGTACAGTCCAAAAAATCAATTTTCGGATGAAAAACGATGACTCCGGACCTGTCGAACGATCCCAAAATGGTCTATAATGATGAAATTTCAACATTTATTCTTTTGACTCTAAATGACTGTTGGATGTGAATTATGACTTTGTCAACTAGAATAAGTGAGTTTAAAGTCATTTCTGTGCCTGAAACGGGTCAAAATGGAAGCTTTTGAGTAAGCAAAACTCTGTAAAAATGGCAATTTTGGTCACTGTGACGGTTTAAAAAGTGGTTATTCAACATGAGGCATGATCCAATTGACATTTTGAATCATTTTTGGTACAGTGCAAAAAATCAATTTTCGGATGAAAAACGATGACTCCGGACCTGTCGAACGATCCCAAAATGGTCTATAATGATGAAATTTTAACATTTAAGCTTTTGACTCTAAATTACTGTTGGATGTGAATTAGGACTTTGTCAACTAAAATAAGTGTGTTTAAAGTCATTTCTGTGCCTGAAACGGGTCAAAATTGAAGCTTTTGAGTAAGCAAAACTCTGTAAAAATGGCAATTTTGGTCACTGTGAGGGTTTAAAAAGTGGTTATTCAACATGAGGCATGATCCAATTGACATTTTGAATCATTTTTGGTACAGTCCAAAAAATCAATTTTCGGATGAAAACGATGACTCCGGACCTGTCGAACGATCCCAAAATGGTCTATAATGATGAAATTTCAACATTTAATCTTTTGACTCTCAATTACTGTTGGATGTGAATTATGACTTTGTCAACTAGAATAAGTGTGTTTAAAGTCATTTCTGTGCCTGAAACGGGTCAAAATGGAAGCTTTTGAGTAAGCAAAACTCTGTAAAAATGGCAATTTTGGTCACTGTGAGGGTTTAAAAAGTGGTTATTTAACATGAGGCATGATCCAATTGACATTTTGAATCATTTTTGGTACAGTCCAAAAAATCATTTTTCGGATGAAAAACGATGACTCCGGACCTGTCGAACGATCCCAAAATGGTCTATAATGATGAAATTTCAACATTTAATCTTTTGACTCTAAATGACTGTTGGATGTGAATTATGACTTTGTCAACTAGAATAAGTGTGTTTAAAGTCATTTCTGTGCCTGAAACGGGTCAAAATGGAAGCTTTTGAGTAAGCAAAACTCTGTAAAAATGGCAATTTTGGTCACTGTGAGGGTTTAAAAAGTGGTTATTTAACATGAGGCATTATCCAATTGACATTTTGAATCATTTTTGGTACAGTGCAAAAAATCAATTTTCGGATGTAAACGATAACTCCGGACCTGTCGAACGATCCCAAAATGGTCTATAATGATGAAATTTTAACATTTAGTCTTTTGACTCTAAATTACTGTTGGATGTGAATTATGACTTTGTCAACTAAAATACGTGTGTTTAAAGTCATTTCTGTGCCTGAAACGGGTCAAAATTGAAGCTTTTGAGTTAGCAAAACTCTGTAAAAATGGCAATTTTGGTCACTGTGAAGGTTTAAAAAGTGGTTATTCAACATGAGGCACGATCCAATTGACATTTTGAATCATTTTTGGTACAGTCCAAAAAATCAATTTTCAGATGAAAAACGATGACTCCGGACCTGTCGAACGATCCCAAAATGGTCAATATGGATGAAATTTCAACATTTAATCTTTTGACTCTAAATGACTGTTGGATGTGAATTATGACTTTGTCAACTAGCATAAGTGTGTTTAAAGTCATTTCTGTGCCTGAAACGGGTCAAAATGGAAGCTTTTGAGTAAGCAAAACTCTGTAAAAATGGCAATTTTGGTCACTGTGAGGGTTTAAAAAGTGATTATTCAACATGAGGCATGATCCAATTGACATTTTGAATCATTTTTGGTACAGTGCAAAGAAATCAATTTTCGGATGAAAAACGATGACTCCGGAACTGTCGAACGATCCCAAAATGGTCTATAATGATGAAATTTTAACATTTAGTCTTTTGACTCTAAATTACAGTTGGATGTGAATTATGACTTTGTCAACTAAAATAAGTGTGTTTAAAGTCATTTCTGTGCCTGAAACGGGTCAAAATTGAAGCTTTTGAGTTAGCAAAACTCTGTAAAAATGGCAATTTTGGTCACTGTGAAGGTTTAAAAAGTGGTTATTCAACATGAGGCACGATCCAATTGACATTTTGTATCATTTTTGGTACAGTCCAAAAAATCAATTTTCGGATGAAAAACGATGACTCCGGACCTGTCGAACGATCCCAAAATGGTCAATATGGATGAAATTTCAACATTTAATCTTTTGACTCTAAATGACAGTTGGATGTGAATTATGACTTTGTCAACTAAAATAAGTGTGTTTAAAGTCATTTCTGTGCCTGAAACGGGTCAAAATTGAAGCTTTTGAGTAAGCAAAACTCTGTAAAAATGGCAATTTTGGTCACTGTGAGGGTTTAAAAAGTGGTTATTCAACATGAGGCATGATCCAATTGACATTTTGAATCATTTTTGGTACAGTCCAAAAAATCATTTTTCGGATGAAAAACGATGACTCCGGACCTGTCGAACGATCCCAAAATGGTCTATAATGATGAAATTTTAACATTTAATCTTTTGACTCTAAATTACTGTTGGATGTGAATTAGGACTTTGTCAACTAAAATAAGTGTGTTTAAAGTCATTTCTGTGCCTGAAACGGGTCAAAATTGAAGCTTTTGAGGAAGCAAAACTCTGTAAAAATGGCAATTTTGGTCACTGTGAGGGTTTAAAAAGTGGTTATTCAACATGAGGCATGATCCAATTGACATTTTGAATCATTTTTGGTACAGTCCAAAAAATCAATTTTCGGATGAAAAACGATGACCCCGGACCTGTCGAACGATCCCAAAATGGTCTATAATGATAAAATTTTAACATTTAATCTTTTGACTCTAAATGACTGTTGGATGTGAATTAGGACTTTGTCAACTAAAATAAGTGTGTTTAAAGTCATTTCTGTGCCTGAAACGGGTCAAAATTGAAGCTTTTGAGTAAGCAAAACTCTGTAAAAATGGCAATTTTGGTCACTGTGAGGGTTTAAAAAGTGGTTATTCAACATGAGGCATGATCCAATTGACATTTTGAATCATTTTTGGTACAGTCCAAAAAATCAATTTTCGGATGAAAAACGATGACTCCGGACCTGTCGAACGATCCCAAAATGGTCTATAATGATGACATTTCAACATTTAACCTTTTGACTCTCAATTACTGTTGGATGTGAATTATGACTTTGTCAACTAGAATAAGTGTGTTTAAAGTCATTTCTGTGCCTGAAACGGGTCAAAATAGAAGCTTTTGAGTGAGCAAAACTCTGTAAAAATGGCAATTTTGGTCACTGTGAGGGTTTAAAAAGTGGTTATTTAACATGAGGCATGATCCAATTGACATTTTGAATCATTTTTGGTACAGTCCAAAAAATAAATTTTCGGATGAAAAACGATGACTCCGGACCTGTCGAACGATCCCAAAATGGTCTATAATGATGAAATTTCAACATTTAATCTTTTGACTCTAAATTACTGTTGGATGTGAATTAGGACTTTGTCAACTAAAATAAGTGTGTTTAAAGTCATTTCTGTGCCTGAAACGGGTCAAAATTAAAGCTTTTGAGGAAGCGAAACTCTGTAAAAATGGCAATTTTGGTCACTGTGAGGGTTTAAAAAGTGGTTATTCAACATGAGGCATGATCCAATTGACATTTTGAATCATTTTTGGTACAGTCCAAAAAATCATTTTTCGGATGAAAAACGATGACTCCGGACCTGTCGAACGATCCCAAAATGGTCTATAATGATGAAATTTTAACATTTAATCTTTTGACTCTAAATTACTGTTGGATGTGAATTATGACTTTGTCAACTAAAATAAGTGTGTTTAAAGTCATTTCTGTGCCTGAAACGGGTCAAAATGGAAGCTTTTGAGTAAGCAAAACTCTGTAAAAATGGCAATTTTGGTCACTGTGAGGGTTTAAAAAGTGGTTATTCAACATGAGGCATGATCCAATTGACATTTTGAATCATTTTTCGTACAGTCCAAAAAATCAATTTTCGGATGAAAAACGATGACTCCGGACCTGTCGAACGATCCCAAAATGGTCTATAATGATGACATTTCAACATTTAACCTTTTGACTCTCAATTACTGTTGGATGTGAATTATGACTTTGTCAACTAGAATAAGTGTGTTTAAAGTCATTTCTGTGCCTGAAACGGGTCAAAATGGAAGCTTTTGAGTGAGCAAAACTCTGTAAAAATGGCAATTTTGGTCACTGTGAGGGTTTAAAAAGTGGTTATTTAACATGAGGCATGATCCAATTGACATTTTGAATCATTTTTGGTACAGTCCAAAAAATAAATTTTCGGATGAAAAACGATGACTCCGGACCTGTCGAACGATCCCAAAATGGTCTATAATGATGAAATTTCAACATTTAATCTTTTGACTCTAAATTACTGTTGGATGTGAATTAGGACTTTGTCAACTAAAATAAGTGTGTTTAAAGTCATTTCTGTGCCTGAAACGGGTCAAAATTAAAGCTTTTGAGGAAGCAAAACTCTGTAAAAATGGCAATTTTGGTCACTGTGAGGGTTTAAAAAGTGGTTATTCAACATGAGGCATGATCCAATTGACATTTTGAATCATTTTTGGTACAGTCCAAAAAATCATTTTTCGGATGAAAAACGATGACTCCGGACCTGTCGAACGATCCCAAAATGGTCTATAATGATGAAATTTTAACATTTAATCTTTTGACTCTAAATTACTGTTGGATGTGAATTATGACTTTGTCAACTAAAATAAGTGTGTTTAAAGTCATTTCTGTGCCTGAAACGGGTCAAAATGGAAGCTTTTGAGTAAGCAAAACTCTGTAAAAATGGCAATTTTGGTCACTGTGAGGGTTTAAAAAGTGGTTATTCAACATGAGGCATGATCCAATTGACATTTTGAATCATTTTTCGTACAGTCCAAAAAATCAATTTTCGGATGAAAAACGATGACTCCGGACCTGTCGAACGATCCCAAAATGGTCTATAATGATGACATTTCAACATTTAACCTTTTGACTCTCAATTACTGTTGGATGTGAATTATGACTTTGTCAACTAGAATAAGTGTGTTTAAAGTCATTTCTGTGCCTGAAACGGGTCAAAATGGAAGCTTTTGAGTGAGCAAAACTCTGTAAAAATGGCAATTTTGGTCACTGTGAAGGTTTAAAAAGTGGTTATTCAACATGAGGCACGATCCAATTGACATTTTGAATCATTTTTGGTACAGTCCAAAAAATCAATTTTCAGATGAAAAACGATGACTCCGGACCTGTCGAACGATCCCAAAATGGTCAATATGGATGAAATTTCAACATTTAATCTTTTGACTCTAAATGACTGTTGGATGTGAATTATGACTTTGTCAACTAGCATAAGTGTGTTTAAAGTCATTTCTGTGCCTGAAACGGGTCAAAATGGAAGCTTTTGAGTAAGCAAAACTCTGTAAAAATGGCAATTTTGGTCACTGTGAGGGTTTAAAAAGTGATTATTCAACATGAGGCATGATCCAATTGACATTTTGAATCATTTTTGGTACAGTGCAAAGAAATCAATTTTCGGATGAAAAACGATGACTCCGGAACTGTCGAACGATCCCAAAATGGTCTATAATGATGAAATTTTAACATTTAGTCTTTTGACTCTAAATTACAGTTGGATGTGAATTATGACTTTGTCAACTAAAATAAGTGTGTTTAAAGTCATTTCTGTGCCTGAAACGGGTCAAAATTGAAGCTTTTGAGTTAGCAAAACTCTGTAAAAATGGCAATTTTGGTCACTGTGAAGGTTTAAAAAGTGGTTATTCAACATGAGGCGCGATCCAATTGACATTTTGTATCATTTTTGGTACAGTCCAAAAAATCAATTTTCGGATGAAAAACGATGACTCCGGACCTGTCGAACGATCCCAAAATGGTCAATATGGATGAAATTTCAACATTTAATCTTTTGACTCTAAATGACAGTTGGATGTGAATTATGACTTTGTCAACTAAAATAAGTGTGTTTAAAGTCATTTCTGTGCCTGAAACGGGTCAAAATTGAAGCTTTTGAGTAAGCAAAACTCTGTAAAAATGGCAATTTTGGTCACTGTGAGGGTTTAAAAAGTGGTTATTCAACATGAGGCATGATCCAATTGACATTTTGAATCATTTTTGGTACAGTCCAAAAAATCATTTTTCGGATGAAAAACGATGACTCCGGACCTGTCGAACGATCCCAAAATGGTCTATAATGATGAAATTTTAACATTTAATCTTTTGACTCTAAATTACTGTTGGATGTGAATTAGGACTTTGTCAACTAAAATAAGTGTGTTTAAAGTCATTTCTGTGCCTGAAACGGGTCAAAATTGAAGCTTTTGAGGAAGCAAAACTCTGTAAAAATGGCAATTTTGGTCACTGTGAGGGTTTAAAAAGTGGTTATTCAACATGAGGCATGATCCAATTGACATTTTGAATCATTTTTGGTACAGTCCAAAAAATCAATTTTCGGATGAAAAACGATGACCCCGGACCTGTCGAACGATCCCAAAATGGTCTATAATGATAAAATTTTAACATTTAATCTTTTGACTCTAAATGACTGTTGGATGTGAATTAGGACTTTGTCAACTAAAATAAGTGTGTTTAAAGTCATTTCTGTGCCTGAAACGGGTCAAAATTGAAGCTTTTGAGTAAGCAAAACTCTGTAAAAATGGCAATTTTGGTCACTGTGAGGGTTTAAAAAGTGGTTATTCAACATGAGGCATGATCCAATTGACATTTTGAATCATTTTTGGTACAGTCCAAAAAATCAATTTTCGGATGAAAAACGATGACTCCGGACCTGTCGAACGATCCCAAAATGGTCTATAATGATGACATTTCAACATTTAACCTTTTGACTCTCAATTACTGTTGGATGTGAATTATGACTTTGTCAACTAGAATAAGTGTGTTTAAAGTCATTTCTGTGCCTGAAACGGGTCAAAATGGAAGCTTTTGAGTGAGCAAAACTCTGTAAAAATGGCAATTTTGGTCACTGTGAGGGTTTAAAAAGTGGTTATTTAACATGAGGCATGATCCAATTGACATTTTGAATCATTTTTGGTACAGTCCAAAAAATAAATTTTCGGATGAAAAACGATGACTCCGGACCTGTCGAACGATCCCAAAATGGTCTATAATGATGAAATTTCAACATTTAATCTTTTGACTCTAAATTACTGTTGGATGTGAATTAGGACTTTGTCAACTAAAATAAGTGTGTTTAAAGTCATTTCTGTGCCTGAAACGGGTCAAAATTAAAGCTTTTGAGGAAGCAAAACTCTGTAAAAATGGCAATTTTGGTCACTGTGAGGGTTTAAAAAGTGGTTATTCAACATGAGGCATGATCCAATTGACATTTTGAATCATTTTTGGTACAGTCCAAAAAATCATTTTTCGGATGAAAAACGATGACTCCGGACCTGTCGAACGATCCCAAAATGGTCTATAATGATGAAATTTTAACATTTAATCTTTTGACTCTAAATTACTGTTGGATGTGAATTATGACTTTGTCAACTAAAATAAGTGTGTTTAAAGTCATTTCTGTGCCTGAAACGGGTCAAAATGGAAGCTTTTGAGTAAGCAAAACTCTGTAAAAATGGCAATTTTGGTCACTGTGAACGTTTAAAAAGTGGTTATTCAACATGAGGCATGATCCAATTGACATTTTGAATCATTTTTCGTACAGTCCATAAAATCAATTTTCGGATGAAAAACGATGACTCCGGACCTGTCGAACGATCCCAAAATGGTCTATAATGATGACATTTCAACATTTAACCTTTTGACTCTCAATTACTGTTGGATGTGAATTATGACTTTGTCAACTAGAATAAGTGTGTTTAAAGTCATTTCTGTGCCTGAAACGGGTCAAAATGGAAGCTTTTGAGTGAGCAAAACTCTGTAAAAATGGCAATTTTGGTCACTGTGAGGGTTTAAAAAGTGGTTATTTAACATGAGGCATGATCCAATTGACATTTTGAATCATTTTTGGTACAGTCCAAAAAATAAATTTTCGGATGAAAAACGATGACTCCGGACCTGTCGAACGATCCCAAAATGGTCTATAATGATGAAATTTCAACATTTAATCTTTTGACTCTAAATTACTGTTGGATGTGAATTAGGACTTTGTCAACTAAAATAAGTGTGTTTAAAGTCATTTCTGTGCCTGAAACGGGTCAAAATTGAAGCTTTTGAGTAAGCAAAACTCTGTAAAAATGGCAATTTTGGTCACTGTGAGGGTTTAAAAAGTGGTTATTCAACATGAGGCATGATCCAATTGACATTTTGAATCATTTTTGGTACAGTCCAAAAAATCATTTTTCGGATGAAAAACGATGACTCCGGACCTGTCGAACGATCCCAAAATGGTCTATAATGATGAAATTTTAACATTTAATCTTTTGACTCTCAATTACTGTTGGATGTGAATTATGACTTTGTCAACTAAAATAAGTGTGTTTAAAGTCATTTCTGTGCCTGAAACGGGTCAAAATGGAAGCTTTTGAGTAAGCAAAACTCTGTAAAAATGGCAATTTTGGTCACTGTGAGGGTTTAAAAAGTGGTTATTCAACATGAGGCATGATCCAATTGACATTTTGAATCATTTTTGGTACAGTCCAAAAAATCAATTTTCAGATGAAAAACGATGACTCCGGACCTGTCGAACGATCCCAAAATGGTCTATAATGATGAAATTTTAACATTTAATCTTTTGACTCTAAATTACAGTTGGATGTGAATTAGGACTTTGTCAACTAAAATAAGTGTGTTTAAAGTCATTTCTGTGCCTGAAACGGGTCAAAATTGAAGCTTTTGGGTAAGCAAAACTCTGTAAAAATGGCAATTTTGGTCACTGTGAGGGTTTAAAAAGTGGTTATTCAACATGAGGCATGATCCAATTGACATTTTGAATCATTTTTGATACAGTCCAAAAAACATTTTTCGGATGAAAAACAATGACTCCGAGACCGTCGAACGATCCCAAAATGGTCTATAATGATGAAATTTTAACATTTAATCTTTTGACTCTAAATTACTGTTGGATGTGAATTATGACTTTGTCAACTAAAATAAGTGTGTTTAAAGTCATTTCTGTGCCTGAAACGGGTCAAAATGGAAGCTTTTGAGTAAGCAAAACTCCGTAAAAATGGCAATTTTGGTCACTGTGAGGGTTTAAAAAGTGGTTATTCAACATGAGGCATGATCCAATTGACATTTTGAATCATTTTTCGTACAGTCCAAAAAATCAATTTTCGGATGAAAAACGATGACTCCGGACCTGTCGAACGATCCCAAAATGGTCTATAATGATGACATTTCAACATTTAATCTTTTGACTCTCAATTACTGTTGGATGTGAATTATGACTTTGTCAACTAGAATAAGTGTGTTTAAAGTCATTTCTGTGCCTGAAACGGGTCAAAATGGAAGCTTTTGAGTGAGCAAAACTCTGTAAAAATGGCAATTTTGGTCACTGTGAGGGTTTAAAAAGTGGTTATTTAACATGAGGCATGATCCAATTGACATTTTGAATCATTTTTGGTACAGTCCAAAAAATAAATTTTCGGATGAAAAACGATGACTCCGGACCTCTCAAACGATCCCAAAATGGTCTATAATGATGAAATTTCAACATTTAATCTTTTGACTCTAAATTACTGTTGGATGTGAATTATGATTTTGTCAACTAGAATAAGTGTATTTAAAGTCATTTCTGTGCCTGAAACGGGTCAAATGGAAGCTTTTGAGTAAGCAAAACTCTGTAAAAATGGCAATTTTGGTCACTGTGAGGGTTTAAAAAGTGGTTATTCAACACGAGGCATGATCCAATTGACATTTTGAATCATTTTTGGTACAGTCCAAAAAATCAATTTTCGGATGAAAAACGATGACCCCGGACCTGTCGAACGATCCCAAAATGGTCTATAATGATGAAATTTTAACATTTAATCTTTTGACTCTAAATTACTGTTGGATGTGAATTAGGACTTTGTCAACTAAAATAAGTGTGTTTAAAGTTATTTCTGTGCCTGAAACGGGTCAAAATTGAAGCTTTTGAGTAAGCAAAACTCTGTAAAAATGGCAATTTTGGTCACTGTGAGGGTTTAAAAAGTGGTTATTCAACATGAGGCATGATCCAATTGACATTTTGAATCATTTTTGGTACAGTCCAAAAAATCATTTTTCGGATGAAAAACGATGACTCCGGACCTGTCGAACGATCCCAAAATGGTCTATAATGATGAAATTTCAACATTTAATCTTTTGACTCTCAATTACTGTTGGATGTGAATTATGACTTTGTCAACTAGAATAAGTGTGTTTAAAGTCATTTCTGTGCCTGAAACGGGTCAAAATGGAAGCTTTTGAGTAAGCAAAACTCTGTAAAAATGGCAATTTTGGTCACTGTGAGGGTTTAAAAAGTGGTTATTTAACATGAGGCATGATCCCATTGACATTTTGAATCATTTTTGGTACAGTGCAAAAAATCAATTTTCGGATGAAAAACGATGACTCCGGACCTGTCGAACGATCCCAAAATGGTCTATAATGATGAAATTTCAACATTTAATCTTTTGACTCTAAATTACTGTTGGATGTGAATTATGATTTTGTCAACTAGAATAAGTGTATTTAAAGTCATTTCTGTGCCTGAAACGGGTCAAATGGAAGCTTTTGAGTAAGCAAAACTCTGTAAAAATGGCAATTTTGGTCACTGTGAGGGTTTAAAAAGTGGTTATTCAACACGAGGCATGATCCCATTGACATTTTGAATCATTTTTGGTACAGTGCAAAAAATCAATTTTCGGATGAAAAACGATGACTCCGGACCTGTCGAACGATCCCAAAATGGTCTATAATGATGAAATTTTAACATTTAGTCTTTTGACTCTAAATTACTGTTGGATGTGAATTATGACTTTGTCAACTAGAATAAGTGTGTTTAAAGTCATTTCTGTGCCTGAAACGGGTCAAAATGGAAGCTTTTGAGTAAGCAAAACTCTGTAAAAATGGCAATTTTGGTCACTGTGAGGGTTTAAAAAGTGGTTATTCAACATGAGGCATGATCCAATTGACATTTTGAATCATTTTTGGTACAGTCCAAAAAATCATTTTTCGGATGAAAAACGATGACTCCGGACCTGTCGAACGATCCCAAAATGGTCTATAATGATGAAATTTTAACATTTAATCTTTTGACTCTAAATTACTGTTGGATGTGAATTATGACTTTGTCAACTAAAATAAGTGTGTTTAAAGTCATTTCTGTGCCTGAAACGGGTCAAAATGGAAGCTTTTGAGTAAGCAAAACTCTGTAAAAATGGCAATTTTGGTCACTGTGAGGGTTTAAAAAGTGGTTATTCAACATGAGGCATGATCCTATTGACATTTTGAATCATTTTTCGTACAGTCCAAAAAATCATTTTTCGGATGAAAAACGATGACTCCGGACCTGTCGAACGATCCCAAAATGGTCTATAATGATGAAATTTCAACATTTAACCTTTTGACTCTCAATTACTGTTGGATGTGAATTATGACTTTGTCAACTAGAATAAGTGTGTTTAAAGTCATTTCTGTGCCTGAAACAGGTCAAAATGGAAGCTTTTGAGTGAGCAAAACTCTGTAAAAATGGCAATTTTGGTCACTGTGAGGGTTTAAAAAGTGGTTATTTAACATGAGGCATGATCCAATTGACATTTTGAATCATTTTTGGTACAGTCCAAAAAATAAATTTTCGGATGAAAAACGATGACTCCGGACCTGTCGAACGATCCCAAAATGGTCTATAATGATGAAATTTCAACATTTAATCTTTTGACTCTAAATTACTGTTGGATGTGAATTAGGACTTTGTCAACTAAAATAAGTGTGTTTAAAGTCATTTCTGTGCCTGAAACGGGTCAAAATTGAAGCTTTTGAGTAAGCAAAACTCTGTAAAAATGGCAATTTTGGTCACTGTGAGGGTTTAAAAAGTGGTTATTCAACATGAGGCATGATCCAATTGACATTTTGAATCATTTTTGGTACAGTCCAAAAAATCATTTTTCGGATGAAAAACGATGACTCCGGACCTGTCGAACGATCCCAAAATGGTCTATAATGATGAAATTTTAACATTTAATCTTTTGACTCTAAATTACTGTTGGATGTGAATTAGGACTTTGTCAACTAAAATAAGTGTGTTTAAAGTCATTTCTGTGCCTGAAACGGGTCAAAATTGAAGCTTTTGAGTAAGCAAAACTCTGTAAAAATTGCAATTTTGGTCACTGTGAGGGTTTAAAAAGTGGTTATTCAACATGAGGCATGATCCAATTGACATTTTGAATCATTTTTGGTACAGTCCAAAAAATCATTTTTCGGATGAAAAACGATGACTCCGGACCTGTCGAACGATCCCAAAATGGTCTATAATGATGAAATTTCAACATTTAATCTTTTGACTCTAAATGACTATTGGATGTGAATTATGACTTTGTCAACTAGAATAAGTGAGTTTAAAGTCATTTCTGTGCCTGAAACGGGTCAAAATGGAAGCTTTTGAGTAAGCAAAACTCTGTAAAAATGGCAATTTTGGTCACTGTGACGGTTTAAAAAGTGGTTATTCAACATGAGGCATGATCCAATTGACATTTTGAATCATTTTTGGTACAGTGCAAAAAATCAATTTTCTGATGAAAAACGATGACTCCGGACCTGTCGGACGATCCCAAAATGGTCTATAATGATGAAATTTTAACATTTAGTCTTTTGACTCTAAATTACTGTTGGATGTGAATTATGACTTTGTCAACTAAAATAAGTGTGTTTAAAGTCATTTCTGTGCCTGAAATGGGTCAAAATTGAAGCTTTTGAGTTAGCAAAACTCTGTAAAAATGGCAATTTTGGTCACTGTGAGGGTTTAAAAAGTGGTTATTTAACATGAGGCATGATCCAATTGACATTTTGAATCATTTTTGGTACAGTGCAAAAAATCAATTTTCGGATGAAAAACGATGACTCCGGACCTGTCGAACGATCCCAAAATGGTCTATAATGATGAAATTTTAACATTTAGTCTTTTGACTCTAAATTACTGTTGGATGTGAATTATGACTTTGTCAACTATAATAAGTGTGTTTAAAGTCATTTCTGTGCCTGAAACGGGTCAAAATTGAAGCTTTTGAGTTAGCAAAACTCTGTAAAAATGGCAATTTTGGTCACTGTGAAGGTTTAAAAAGTGGTTATTCAACATGAGGCACGATCCAATTGACATTTTGAATCATTTTTGGTACAGTCCAAAAAATCAATTTTCGGATGAAAAACGATGACTCCGGACCTGTCGAACGATCCCAAAATGGTCTATAATGATGAAATTTTAACATTTAATCTTTTGACTCTAAATTACTGTTGGATGTGAATTAGGACTTTGTCAACTAAAATAAGTGTGTTTAAAGTCATTTCTGTGCCTGAAACGGGTCAAAATTGAAGCTTTTGGGTAAGCAAAACTCTGTAAAAATGGCAATTTTGGTCACTGTGAGGGTTTAAAAAGTGGTTATTCAACATGAGGCATGATCCAATTGACATTTTGAATCATTTTTGGTACAGTCCAAAAAATCATTTTTCGGATGAAAAACGATGACTCCGGACCTGTCGAACGATCCCAAAATGGTCTATAATGATGAAATTTTAACATTTAATCTTTTGACTCTAAATTACTGTTGGATGTGAATTATGACTTTGTCAACTAAAATAAGTGTGTTTAAAGTCATTTCTGTGCCTGAAACGGGTCAAAATGGAAGCTTTTGAGTAAGCAAAACTCTGTAAAAATGGCAATTTTGGTCACTGTGAGGGTTTAAAAAGTGGTTATTCAACATGAGGCATGATCCAATTGACATTTTGAATCATTTTTCGTACAGTCCAAAAAACATTTTTCGGATGAAAAACGATGACTCCGAGACCGTCGAACGATCCCAAAATGGTCTATAATGATGAAATTTTAACATTTAATCTTTTGACTCTCAATTACTGTTGGATGTGAATTATGACTTTGTCAACTAGAATAAGTGTGTTTAAAGTCATTTCTGTGCCTGAAACGGGTCAAAATGGAAGCTTTTGAGTAAGCAAAACTCTGTAAAAATGGCAATTTTGGTCACTGTGAGGGTTTAAAAAGTGGTTATTTAACATGAGGCATGATCCAATTGACATTTTGAATCATTTTTGGTACAGTCCAAAAAATCATTTTTCGGATGAAAAACGATGACTCCGGACCTGTCGAACGATCCCAAAATGGTCTATAATGATGAAATTTCAACATTTAATCTTTTGACTCTAAATGACTGTTGGATGTGAATTATGACTTTGTCAACTAGAATAAGTGAGTTTAAAGTCATTTCTGTGCCTGAAACGGGTCAAAATGGAAGCTTTTGAGTAAGCAAAACTCTGTAAAAATGGCAATTTTGGTCACTGTGACGGTTTAAAAAGTGGTTATTCAACATGAGGCATGATCCAATTGACATTTTGAATCATTTTTGGTACAGTGCAAAAAATCAATTTTCGGATGAAAAACGATGACTCCGGACCTGTCGAACGATCCCAAAATGGTCTATAATGATGAAATTGTAACATTTAGTCTTTTGACTCTAAATTACTGTTGGATGTGAATTATGACTTTGTCAACTAAAATAAGTGTGTTTAAAGTCATTTCTGTGCCTGAAATGGGTCAAAATTGAAGCTTTTGAGTTAGCAAAACTCTGTAAAAATGGCAATTTTGGTCACTGTGAAGGTTTAAAAAGTGGTTATTCAACATGAGGCACGATCCAATTGACATTTTGAATCATTTTTGGTACAGTCCAAAAAATCAATTTTCGGATGAAAAACGATGACTTCGGACCTATCGAACGATCCCAAAATGGTCAATATGGATGAAATTTCAACATTTAATCTTTTGACTCTAAATGACTGTTGGATGTGAATTATGACTTTGTCAACTAGAATAAGTGTGTTTAAAGTCATTTCTGTGCCTGAAACGGGCCAAAATGGAAGCTTTTGAGTAAGCAAAACTCTGTAAAAATGGCAATTTTGGTCACTGTGAGGGTTTAAAAAGTGGTTATTCAACATGAGGCATGATCCAATTGACATTTTGAATCATTTTTGGTACAGTCCAAAAAATCAATTTTCGGATGAAAAACGATGACCCCGGACCTGTCGAACGATCCCAAAATGGTCTATAATGATGAAATTTTAACATTTAATCTTTTGACTCTAAATGACTGTTGGATGTGAATTAGGACTTTGTCAACTAAAATAAGTGTGTTTAAAGTCATTTCTGTGCCTGAAACGGGTCAAAATTGAAGCTTTTGAGTAAGCAAAACTCTGTAAAAATGGCAATTTTGGTCACTGTGAGGGTTTAAAAAGTGGTTATTCAACATGAGGCATGATCCAATTGACATTTTGAATCATTTTTGGTACAGTCCAAAAAATCATTTTTCGGATGAAAAACGATGACTCCGGACCTGTCGAACGATCCCAAAATGGTCTATAATGATGAAATTTTAACATTTAATCTTTTGACTCTAAATTACTGTTGGATGTGAATTAGGACTTTGTCAACTAAAATAAGTGTGTTTAAAGTCATTTCTGTGCCTGAAACGGGTCAAAATTGAAGCTTTTGAGTAAGCAAAACTCTGTAAAAATGGCAATTTTGGTCACTGTGAGGGTTTAAAAAGTGGTTATTCAACATGAGGCATGATCCAATTGACATTTTGAATCATTTTTGGTACAGTCCAAAAAATCAATTTTCGGATGAAAAACGATGACTCCGGACCTGTCGAACGATCCCAAAATGGTCTATAATGATGAAATTTCAACATTTAATCTTTTGACTCTCAATTACTGTTGGATGTGAATTATGACTTTGTCAACTAGAATAAGTGTGTTTAAAGTCATTTCTGTGCCTGAAACGGGTCAAAATGGAAGCTTTTGAGTAAGCAAAACTCTGTAAAAATGGCAATTTTGGTCACTGTGAGGGTTTAAAAAGTGGTTATTCAACATGAGGCATGATCCAATTGACATTTTGAATCATTTTTCGTACAGTCCAAAAAACATTTTTCGGATGAAAAACGATGACTCCGAGACCGTCGAACGATCCCAAAATGGTCTATAATGATGAAATTTTAACATTTAATCTTTTGACTCTAAATTACTGTTGGATGTGAATTATGACTTTGTCAACTAGAATAAGTGTGTTTAAAGTCATTTCTGTGCCTGAAATGGGTCAAAATTGAAGCTTTTGAGTGAGCAAAACTCTGTAAAAATGGCAATTTT
The DNA here is from genome assembly GCF_964263255.1 of Lissotriton vulgaris. Lineage (NCBI taxonomy): Eukaryota > Metazoa > Chordata > Amphibia > Caudata > Salamandridae > Lissotriton > Lissotriton vulgaris. The sequence goes on from NW_028255285.1 coordinate 31,039, forward strand.
GGTCACTGTGAGGGTTTAAAAAGTGGTTATTTAACATGAGGCATGATCCAATTGACATTTTGAATCATTTTTGGTACAGTCCAAAAAATAAATTTTCGGATGAAAAACGATGACTCCGGACCTGTCGAACGATCCCAAAATGGTCTATAATGATGAAATTTCAACATTTAATCTTTTGACTCTAAATTACTGTTGGATGTGAATTAGGACTTTGTCAACTAAAATAAGTGTGTTTAAAGTCATTTCTGTGCCTGAAACGGGTCAAAATTGAAGCTTTTGAGTAAGCAAAACTCTGTAAAAATGGCAATTTTGGTCACTGTGAGGGTTTAAAAAGTGGTTATTCAACATGAGGCATGATCCAATTGACATTTTGAATCATTTTTGGTACAGTCCAAAAAATCATTTTTCGGATGAAAAACGATGACTCCGGACCTGTCGAACGATCCCAAAATGGTCTATAATGATGAAATTTTAACATTTAATCTTTGGACTCTAAATTACTGTTGGATGTGAATTAGGACTTTGTCAACTAAAATAAGTGTGTTTAAAGTCATTTCTGTGCCTGAAATGGGTCAAAATTGAAGCTTTTGAGTAAGCAAAACTCTGTAAAAATGGCAATTTTGGTCACTGTGAGGGTTTAAAAAGTGGTTATTCAACATGAGGCATGATCCAATTGACATTTTGAATCATTTTTGGTACAGTCCAAAAAATCATTTTTCGGATGAAAAACGATGACTCCGGACCTGTCTAACGATCCCAAAATGGTCTATAATGATGAAATTTTAACATTTAATCTTTTGACTCTCAATTACTGTTGGATGTGAATTATGACTTTGTCAACTAGAATAAGTGAGTTTAAAGTCATTTCTGTGCCTGAAACGGGTCAAAATGGAAGCTTTTGAGTAAGCAAAACTCTGTAAAAATGGCAATTTTGGTCACTGTGACGGTTTAAAAAGTGGTTATTCAACATGAGGCATGATCCAATTGACATTTTGAATCATTTTTGGTACAGTGCAAAAAATCAATTTTCGGATGAAAAACGATGACTCCGGACCTGTCGAACGATCCCAAAATGGTCTATAATGATGAAATGTTAACATTTAGTCTTTTGACTCTAAATTACTGTTGGATGTGAATTATGACTTTGTCAACTAAAATAAGTGTGTTTAAAGTCATTTCTGTGCCTGAAATGGGTCAAAATTGAAGCTTTTGAGTTAGCAAAACTCTGTAAAAATGGCAATTTTGGTCACTGTGAAGGTTTAAAAAGTGGTTATTCAACATGAGGCACGATCCAATTGACATTTTGAATCATTTTTGGTACAGTCCAAAAAATCAATTTTCGGATGAAAAACGATGACCCCGGACCTGTCGAACGATCCCAAAATGGTCTATAATGATGAAATTTTAACATTTAATCTTTGGACTCTAAATTACTGTTGGATGTGAATTAGGACTTTGTCAACTAAAATAAGTGTGTTTAAAGTCATTTCTGTGCCTGAAACGGGTCAAAATTGAAGCTTTTGAGTAAGCAAAACTCTGTAAAAATGGCAATTTTGGTCACTGTGAGGGTTTAAAAAGTGGTTATTCAACATGAGGCATGATCCAATTGACATTTTGAATCATTTTTGGTACAGTCCAAAAAATCATTTTTCGGATGAAAAACGATGACTCCGGACCTGTCGAACGATCCCAAAATGGTCTATAATGATGAAATTTTAACATTTAATCTTTTGACTCTAAATGACTGTTGGATGTGAATTAGGACTTTGTCAACTAAAATAAGTGTGTTTAAAGTAATTTCTGTGCCTGAAACGGGTCAAAATTGAAGCTTTTGAGTAAGCAAAACTCTGTAAAAATTGCAATTTTAGTCACTGTGAGGGTTTAAAAAGTGGTTATTCAACATGAGGCATGATCCAATTGACATTTTTAATCATTTTTGGTACAGTCCAAAAAATCATTTTTCGGATGAAAAACGATGACTCCGGACCTGTCGAACGATCCCAAAATGGTCTATAATGATGAAATTTTAACATTTAATCTTTTGACTCTAAATTACTGTTGGATGTGAATTAGGACTTTGTCAACTAAAATAAGTGTGTTTAAAGTCATTTCTGTGCCTGAAACAGGTCAAAATTGAAGCTTTTGAGTAAGCAAAACTCTGTAAAAATGGCAATTTTGGTCACTGTGAGGGTTTAAAAAGTGGTTATTCAACATGAGGCATGATCCAATTGACATTTTGAATCATTTTTGGTACAGTCCAAAAAATCAATTTTCGGATGAAAAACGATGACTCCGGACCTGTCGAACGATCCCAAAATGGTCTATAATGATGAAATTTCAACATTTAATCTTTTGACTCTAAATGACTGTTGGATGTGAATTTTGACTTTGTCAACTAAAATAAGTGTGTTTAAAGTCATTTCTGTGCCTGAAATGGGTCAAAATTGAAGCTTTTGAGTTAGCAAAACTCTGTAAAAATGGCAATTTTGGTCACTGTGAAGGTTTAAAAAGTGGTTATTCAACATGAGGCACGATCCAATTGACATTTTGAATCATTTTTGGTACAGTCCAAAAAATCAATTTTCGGATGAAAAACGATGACTCCGGACCTGTCGAACGATCCCAAAATGGTCAATATGGATGAAATTTCAACATTTAATCTTTTGACTCTAAATGACTGTTGGATGTGAATTATGACTTTGTCAACTAGAATAAGTGTGTTTAAAGTCATTTTTGTGCCTGAAACGGGTCAAAATGGAAGCTTTTGAGTAAGCAAAACTCTGTAAAAATGGCAATTTTGGTCACTGTGAGGGTTTAAAAAGTGGTTATTCAACATGAGGCATGATCCAATTGACATTTTGAATCATTTTTGGTACAGTCCAAAAAATCAATTTTCGGATGAAAAACGATGACCCCGGACCTGTCGAACGATCCCAAAATGGTCTATAATGATGAAATTTTAACATTTAATCTTTTGACTCTAAATTACTGTTGGATGTGAATTAGGACTTTGTCAACTAAAATAAGTGTGTTTAAAGTCATTTCTGTGCCTGAAACGGGTCAAAATTGAAGCTTTTGAGTAAGCAAAACTCTGTAAAAATGGCAATTTTGGTCACTGTGAGGGTTTAAAAAGTGGTTATTCAACATGAGGCATGATCCAATTGACATTTTGAATCAAAAACGATGACTCCGGACCTGTCGAACGATCCCAAAATGGTCTATAATGATGAAATTTTAACATTTAATCTTTTGACTCTAAATGACTGTTGGATGTGAATTAGGACTTTGTCAACTAAAATAAGTGTGTTTAAAGTCATTTCTGTGCCTGAAACGGGTCAAAATTGAAGCTTTTGAGTAAGCAAAACTCTGTAAAAATGGCAATTTTGGTCACTGTGAGGGTTTAAAAAGTGGTTATTCAACATGAGGCATGATCCAATTGACATTTTGAATCAAAAACGATGACTCCGGACCTGTCGAACGATCCCAAAATGGTCTATAATGATGAAATTTTAACATTTAATCTTTTGACTCTAAATGACTGTTGGATGTGAATTAGGACTTTGTCAACTAAAATAAGTGTGTTTAAAGTCATTTCTGTGCCTGAAACGGGTCAAAATTGAAGCTTTTGAGTAAGCAAAACTCTGTAAAAATGGCAATTTTGGTCACTGTGAGGGTTTAAAAAGTGGTTATTCAACATGAGGCATGATCCAATTGACATTTTGAATCATTTTTGGTACAGTCCAAAAAATCATTTTTCGGATGAAAAACGATGACTCCGGACCTGTCGAACGATCCCAAAATGGTCTATAATGATGAAATTTTAACATTTAATCTTTTGACTCTAAATTACTGTTGGATGTGAATTAGGACTTTGTCAACTAAAATAAGTGTGTTTAAAGTCATTTCTGTGCCTGAAACGGGTCAAAATTGAAGCTTTTGAGTAAGCAAAACTCTGTAAAAATGGCAATTTTGGTCACTGTGAGGGTTTAAAAAGTGGTTATTCAACATGAGGCATGATCCAATTGACATTTTGAATCATTTTTGGTACAGTCCAAAAAATCAATTTTCGGATGAAAAACGATGACTCCGGACCTGTCGAACGATCCCAAAATGGTTTATATTGATGAAATTTCAACATTTAATCTTTTGACTCTCAATTACTGTTGGATGTGAATTATGACTTTGTCAACTAGAATAAGTGTGTTTAAAGTCATTTCTGTGCCTGAAACGGGTCAAAATGGAAGCTTTTGAGTAAGCAAAACTCTGTAAAAATGGCAATTTTGGTCACTGTGAGGGTTTAAAAAGTGGTTATTTAACATGAGGCATGATCCAATTGACATTTTGAATCATTTTTGGTACAGTGCAAAAAATCAATTTTCGGATGAAAAACGATGACTCCGGACCTGTCGAACGATCCCAAAATGGTCTATAATGATGAAATTTTAACATTTAGTCTTTTGACTCTAAATTACTGTTGGATGTGAATTATGACTTTGTCAACTAAAATAAGTGTGTTTAAAGTCATTTCTGTGCCTGAAATGGGTCAAAATTGAAGCTTTTGAGTTAGCAAAACTCTGTAAAAATGGCAATTTTGGTCACTGTGAAGGTTTAAAAAGTGGTTATTCAACATGAGGCACGATCCAATTGACATTTTGAATCATTTTTGGTACAGTCCAAAAAATCAATTTTCGGATGAAAAACAATGACTCCGGACCTGTCGAACGATCCCAAAATGGTCAATATGGATGAAATTTCAACATTTAATCTTTTGACTCTAAATGACTGTTGGATGTGAATTATGACTTTGTCAACTAGAATAAGTGAGTTTAAAGTCATTTCTGTGCCTGAAACGGGTCAAAATGGAAGCTTTTGAGTAAGCAAAACTCTGTAAAAATGGCAATTTTGGTCACTGTGACGGTTTAAAAAGTGGTTATTCAACATGAGGCATGATCCAATTGACATTTTGAATCATTTTTGGTACAGTGCAAAAAATCAATTTTCGGATGAAAAACGATGACTCCGGATCTGTCGAACGATCCCAAAATGGTCTATAATGATGAAATGTTAACATTTAGTCTTTTGACTCTAAATTACTGTTGGATGTGAATTATGACTTTGTCAACTAAAATAAGTGTGTTTAAAGTCATTTCTGTGCCTGAAATGGGTCAAAATTGAAGCTTTTGAGTTAGCAAAACTCTGTAAAAATGGCAATTTTGGTCACTGTGAAGGTTTAAAAAGTGGTTATTCAACATGAGGCACGATCCAATTGACATTTTGAATCATTTTTGGTACAGTCCAAAAAATCAATTTTCGGATGAAAAACGATGACCCCGGACCTGTCGAACGATCCCAAAATGGTCTATAATGATGAAATTTTAACATTTAATCTTTTGACTCTAAATGACTGTTGGATGTGAATTAGGACTTTGTCAACTAAAATAAGTGTGTTTAAAGTAAGTTCTGTGCCTGAAACGGGTCAAAATTGAAGCTTTTGAGTAAGCAAAACTCTGTAAAAATGGCAATTTTGGTCACTGTGAGGGTTTAAAAAGTGGTTATTCAACATGAGGCATGATCCAATTGACATTTTGAATCATTTTTGGTACAGTCCAAAAAATCATTTTTCGGATGAAAAACGATGACTCCGGACCTGTCGAACGATCCCAAAATGGTCTATAATGATGAAATTTTAACATTTAATCTTTTGACTCTAAATTACTGTTGGATGTGAATTAGGACTTTGTCAACTAAAATAAGTGTGTTTAAAGTCATTTCTGTGCCTGAAACAGGTCAAAATTGAAGCTTTTGAGTAAGCAAAACTCTGTAAAAATGGCAATTTTGGTCACTGTGAGGGTTTAAAAAGTGGTTATTCAACATGAGGCATGATCCAATTGACATTTTGAATCATTTTTGGTACAGTCCAAAAAATCAATTTTCGGATGAAAAACGATGACTCCGGACCTGTCGAACGATCCCAAAATGGTCTATAATGATGAAATTTCAACATTTAATCTTTTGACTCTAAATGACTGTTGGATGTGAATTTTGACTTTGTCAACTAAAATAAGTGTGTTTAAAGTCATTTCTGTGCCTGAAATGGGTCAAAATTGAAGCTTTTGAGTTAGCAAAACTCTGTAAAAATGGCAATTTTGGTCACTGTGAAGGTTTAAAAAGTGGTTATTCAACATGAGGCACGATCCAATTGACATTTTGAATCATTTTTGGTACAGTCCAAAAAATCAATTTTCGGATGAAAAACGATGACTCCGGACCTGTCGAACGATCCCAAAATGGTCAATATGGATGAAATTTCAACATTTAATCGTTTGACTCTAAATGACTGTTGGATGTGAATTATGACTTTGTCAACTAGAATAAGTGTGTTTAAAGTCATTTTTGTGCCTGAAACGGGTCAAAATGGAAGCTTTTGAGTAAGCAAAACTCTGTAAAAATGGCAATTTTGGTCACTGTGAGGGTTTAAAAAGTGGTTATTCAACATGAGGCATGATCCAATTGACATTTTGAATCATTTTTGGTACAGTCCAAAAAATCAATTTTCGGATGAAAAACGATGACCCCGGACCAGTCGAACGATCCCAAAATGGTCTATAATGATGAAATTTTAACATTTAATCTTTTGACTCTAAATGACTGTTGGATGTGAATTAGGACTTTGTCAACTAAAATAAGTGTGTTTAAAGTCATTTCTGTGCCTGAAACGGGTCAAAATTGAAGCTTTTGAGTAAGCAAAACTCTGTAAAAATGGCAATTTTGGTCACTGTGAGGGTTTAAAAAGTGGTTATTCAACATGAGGCATGATCCAATTGACATTTTGAATCAAAAACGATGACTCCGGACCTGTCGAACGATCCCAAAATGGTCTATAATGATGAAATTTTAACATTTAATCTTTTGACTCTAAATGACTGTTGGATGTGAATTAGGACTTTGTCAACTAAAATAAGTGTGTTTAAAGTCATTTCTGTGCCTGAAACGGGTCAAAATTGAAGCTTTTGAGTAAGCAAAACTCTGTAAAAATGGCAATTTTGGTCACTATGAGGGTTTAAAAAGTGGTTATTCAACATGAGGCATGATCCAATTGACATTTTGAATCAAAAACGATGACTCCGGACCTGTCGAACGATCCCAATATGGTCTATAATGATGAAATTTTAACATTTAATCTTTTGACTCTAAATGACTGTTGGATGTGAATTAGGACTTTGTCAACTAAAATAAGTGTGTTTAAAGTCATTTCTGTGCCTGAAACGGGTCAAAATTGAAGCTTTTGAGTAAGCAAAACTCTGTAAAAATGGCAATTTTGGTCACTGTGAGGGTTTAAAAAGTGGTTATTCAACATGAGGCATGATCCAATTGACATTTTGAATCATTTTTGGTACAGTCCAAAAAATCATTTTTCGGATGAAAAACGATGACTCCGGACCTGTCGAACGATCCCAAAATGGTCTATAATGATGAAATTTTAACATTTAATCTTTTGACTCTAAATTACTGTTGGATGTGAATTAGGACTTTGTCAACTAAAATAAGTGTGTTTAAAGTCATTTCTGTGCCTGAAACGGGTCAAAATTGAAGCTTTTGAGTAAGCAAAACTCTGTAAAAATGGCAATTTTGGTCACTGTGAGGGTTTAAAAAGTGGTTATTCAACATGAGGCATGATCCAATTGACATTTTGAATCATTTTTGGTACAGTCCAAAAAATCAATTTTCGGATGAAAAACGATGACTCCGGACCTGTCGAACGATCCCAAAATGGTTTATATTGATGAAATTTCAACATTTAATCTTTTGACTCTCAATTACTGTTGGATGTGAATTATGACTTTGTCAACTAGAATAAGTGTGTTTAAAGTCATTTCTGTGCCTGAAACGGGTCAAAATGGAAGCTTTTGAGTAAGCAAAACTCTGTAAAAATGGCAATTTTGGTCACTGTGAGGGTTTAAAAAGTGGTTATTTAACATGAGGCATGATCCAATTGACATTTTGAATCATTTTTGGTACAGTCCAAAAAATCATTTTTCGGATGAAAAACGATGACTCCGGACCTGTCGAACGATCCCAAAATGGTCTATAATGATGAAATTTTAACATTTAGTCTTTTGACTCTAAATTACTGTTGGATGTGAATTATGACTTTGTCAACTAAAATAAGTGTGTTTAAAGTCATTTCTGTGCCTGAAATGGGTCAAAATTGAAGCTTTTGAGTTAGCAAAACTCTGTAAAAATGGCAATTTTGGTCACTGTGAAGGTTTAAAAAGTGGTTATTCAACATGAGGCACGATCCAATTGACATTTTGAATCATTTTTGGTACAGTCCAAAAAATCAATTTTCGGATGAAAAACAATGACTCCGGACCTGTCGAACGATCCCAAAATGGTCAATATGGATGAAATTTCAACATTTAATCTTTTGACTCTAAATGACTGTTGGATGTGAATTATGACTTTGTCAACTAGAATAAGTGTGTTTAAAGTCATTTCTGTGCCTGAAACGGGTCAAAATGGAAGCTTTTGAGTAAGCAAAACTCTGTAAAAATGGCAATTTTGGTCACTGTGAGGGTTTAAAAAGTGGTTATTCAACATGAGGCATGATCCAATTGACATTTTGAATCATTTTTGGTACAGTCCAAAAAATCAATTTTCGGATGAAAAACGATGACTCCGGACCTGTCGAACGATCCCAAAATGGTCTATAATGATGAAATTTCAACATTTAATCTTTTGACTCTAAATGACTGTTGGATGTGAATTTTGACTTTGTCAACTAAAATAAGTGTGTTTAAAGTCATTTCTGTGCCTGAAATGGGTCAAAATTGAAGCTTTTGAGTTAGCAAAACTCTGTAAAAATGGCAATTTTGGTCACTGTGAAGGTTTAAAAAGTGGTTATTCAACATGAGGCACGATCCAATTGACATTTTGAATCATTTTTGGTACAGTCCAAAAAATCAATTTTCGGATGAAAAACGATGACTCCGGACCTGTCGAACGATCCCAAAATGGTCAATATGGATGAAATTTCAACATTTAATCGTTTGACTCTAAATGACTGTTGGATGTGAATTATGACTTTGTCAACTAGAATAAGTGTGTTTAAAGTCATTTTTGTGCCTGAAACGGGTCAAAATGGAAGCTTTTGAGTAAGCAAAACTCTGTAAAAATGGCAATTTTGGTCACTGTGAGGGTTTAAAAAGTGGTTATTCAACATGAGGCATGATCCAATTGACATTTTGAATCATTTTTGGTACAGTCCAAAAAATCAATTTTCGGATGAAAAACGATGACCCCGGACCAGTCGAACGATCCCAAAATGGTCTATAATGATGAAATTTTAACATTTAATCTTTTGACTCTAAATGACTGTTGGATGTGAATTAGGACTTTGTCAACTAAAATAAGTGTGTTTAAAGTCATTTCTGTGCCTGAAACGGGTCAAAATTGAAGCTTTTGAGTAAGCAAAACTCTGTAAAAATGGCAATTTTGGTCACTGTGAGGGTTTAAAAAGTGGTTATTCAACATGAGGCATGATCCAATTGACATTTTGAATCAAAAACGATGACTCCGGACCTGTCGAACGATCCCAAAATGGTCTATAATGATGAAATTTTAACATTTAATCTTTTGACTCTAAATGACTGTTGGATGTGAATTAGGACTTTGTCAACTAAAATAAGTGTGTTTAAAGTCATTTCTGTGCCTGAAACGGGTCAAAATTGAAGCTTTTGAGTAAGCAAAACTCTGTAAAAATGGCAATTTTGGTCACTATGAGGGTTTAAAAAGTGGTTATTCAACATGAGGCATGATCCAATTGACATTTTGAATCAAAAACGATGACTCCGGACCTGTCGAACGATCCCAATATGGTCTATAATGATGAAATTTTAACATTTAATCTTTTGACTCTAAATGACTGTTGGATGTGAATTAGGACTTTGTCAACTAAAATAAGTGTGTTTAAAGTCATTTCTGTGCCTGAAACGGGTCAAAATTGAAGCTTTTGAGTAAGCAAAACTCTGTAAAAATGGCAATTTTGGTCACTGTGAGGGTTTAAAAAGTGGTTATTCAACATGAGGCATGATCCAATTGACATTTTGAATCATTTTTGGTACAGTCCAAAAAATCATTTTTCGGATGAAAAACGATGACTCCGGACCTGTCGAACGATCCCAAAATGGTCTATAATGATGAAATTTTAACATTTAATCTTTTGACTCTAAATTACTGTTGGATGTGAATTAGGACTTTGTCAACTAAAATAAGTGTGTTTAAAGTCATTTCTGTGCCTGAAACGGGTCAAAATTGAAGCTTTTGAGTAAGCAAAACTCTGTAAAAATGGCAATTTTGGTCACTGTGAGGGTTTAAAAAGTGGTTATTCAACATGAGGCATGATCCAATTGACATTTTGAATCATTTTTGGTACAGTCCAAAAAATCAATTTTCGGATGAAAAACGATGACTCCGGACCTGTCGAACGATCCCAAAATGGTTTATATTGATGAAATTTCAACATTTAATCTTTTGACTCTCAATTACTGTTGGATGTGAATTATGACTTTGTCAACTAGAATAAGTGTGTTTAAAGTCATTTCTGTGCCTGAAACGGGTCAAAATGGAAGCTTTTGAGTAAGCAAAACTCTGTAAAAATGGCAATTTTGGTCACTGTGAGGGTTTAAAAAGTGGTTATTTAACATGAGGCATGATCCAATTGACATTTTGAATCATTTTTGGTACAGTCCAAAAAATCATTTTTCGGATGAAAAACGATGACTCCGGACCTGTCGAACGATCCCAAAATGGTCTATAATGATGAAATTTTAACATTTAGTCTTTTGACTCTAAATTACTGTTGGATGTGAATTATGACTTTGTCAACTAAAATAAGTGTGTTTAAAGTCATTTCTGTGCCTGAAATGGGTCAAAATTGAAGCTTTTGAGTTAGCAAAACTCTGTAAAAATGGCAATTTTGGTCACTGTGAAGGTTTAAAAAGTGGTTATTCAACATGAGGCACGATCCAATTGACATTTTGAATCATTTTTGGTACAGTCCAAAAAATCAATTTTCGGATGAAAAACAATGACTCCGGACCTGTCGAACGATCCCAAAATGGTCAATATGGATGAAATTTCAACATTTAATCTTTTGACTCTAAATGACTGTTGGATGTGAATTATGACTTTGTCAACTAGAATAAGTGTGTTTAAAGTCATTTCTGTGCCTGAAACGGGTCAAAATGGAAGCTTTTGAGTAAGCAAAACTCTGTAAAAATGGCAATTTTGGTCACTGTGAGGGTTTAAAAAGTGGTTATTCAACATGAGGCATGATCCAATTGACATTTTGAATCATTTTTGGTACAGTCCAAAAAATCAATTTTCGGATGAAAAACGATGACTCCGGACCTGTCGAACGATCCCAAAATGGTCTATAATGATGAAATTTCAACATTTAATCTTTTGACTCTAAATGACTGTTGGATGTGAATTTTGACTTTGTCAACTAAAATAAGTGTGTTTAAAGTCATTTCTGTGCCTGAAATGGGTCAAAATTGAAGCTTTTGAGTTAGCAAAACTCTGTAAAAATGGCAATTTTGGTCACTGTGAAGGTTTAAAAAGTGGTTATTCAACATGAGGCACGATCCAATTGACATTTTGAATCATTTTTGGTACAGTCCAAAAAATCAATTTTCGGATGAAAAACGATGACTCCGGACCTGTCGAACGATCCCAAAATGGTCAATATGGATGAAATTTCAACATTTAATCGTTTGACTCTAAATGACTGTTGGATGTGAATTATGACTTTGTCAACTAGAATAAGTGTGTTTAAAGTCATTTTTGTGCCTGAAACGGGTCAAAATGGAAGCTTTTGAGTAAGCAAAACTCTGTAAAAATGGCAATTTTGGTCACTGTGAGGGTTTAAAAAGTGGTTATTCAACATGAGGCATGATCCAATTGACATTTTGAATCATTTTTGGTACAGTCCAAAAAATCAATTTTCGGATGAAAAACGATGACCCCGGACCAGTCGAACGATCCCAAAATGGTCTATAATGATGAAATTTTAACATTTAATCTTTTGACTCTAAATGACTGTTGGATGTGAATTAGGACTTTGTCAACTAAAATAAGTGTGTTTAAAGTCATTTCTGTGCCTGAAACGGGTCAAAATTGAAGCTTTTGAGTAAGCAAAACTCTGTAAAAATGGCAATTTTGGTCACTGTGAGGGTTTAAAAAGTGGTTATTCAACATGAGGCATGATCCAATTGACATTTTGAATCAAAAACGATGACTCCGGACCTGTCGAACGATCCCAAAATGGTCTATAATGATGAAATTTTAACATTTAATCTTTTGACTCTAAATGACTGTTGGATGTGAATTAGGACTTTGTCAACTAAAATAAGTGTGTTTAAAGTCATTTCTGTGCCTGAAACGGGTCAAAATTGAAGCTTTTGAGTAAGCAAAACTCTGTAAAAATGGCAATTTTGGTCACTATGAGGGTTTAAAAAGTGGTTATTCAACATGAGGCATGATCCAATTGACATTTTGAATCAAAAACGATGACTCCGGACCTGTCGAACGATCCCAATATGGTCTATAATGATGAAATTTTAACATTTAATCTTTTGACTCTAAATGACTGTTGGATGTGAATTAGGACTTTGTCAACTAAAATAAGTGTGTTTAAAGTCATTTCTGTGCCTGAAACGGGTCAAAATTGAAGCTTTTGAGTAAGCAAAACTCTGTAAAAATGGCAATTTTGGTCACTGTGAGGGTTTAAAAAGTGGTTATTCAACATGAGGCATGATCCAATTGACATTTTGAATCATTTTTGGTACAGTCCAAAAAATCATTTTTCGGATGAAAAACGATGACTCCGGACCTGTCGAACGATCCCAAAATGGTCTATAATGATGAAATTTTAACATTTAATCTTTTGACTCTAAATTACTGTTGGATGTGAATTAGGACTTTGTCAACTAAAATAAGTGTGTTTAAAGTCATTTCTGTGCCTGAAACGGGTCAAAATTGAAGCTTTTGAGTAAGCAAAACTCTGTAAAAATGGCAATTTTGGTCACTGTGAGGGTTTAAAAAGTGGTTATTCAACATGAGGCATGATCCAATTGACATTTTGAATCATTTTTGGTACAGTCCAAAAAATCAATTTTCGGATGAAAAACGATGACTCCGGACCTGTCGAACGATCCCAAAATGGTTTATATTGATGAAATTTCAACATTTAATCTTTTGACTCTCAATTACTGTTGGATGTGAATTATGACTTTGTCAACTAGAATAAGTGTGTTTAAAGTCATTTCTGTGCCTGAAACGGGTCAAAATGGAAGCTTTTGAGTAAGCAAAACTCTGTAAAAATGGCAATTTTGGTCACTGTGAGGGTTTAAAAAGTGGTTATTTAACATGAGGCATGATCCAATTGACATTTTGAATCATTTTTGGTACAGTCCAAAAAATCATTTTTCGGATGAAAAACGATGACTCCGGACCTGCCGAACGATCCCAAAATGGTCTATAATGATGAAATTTTAACATTTAGTCTTTTGACTCTAAATTACTGTTGGATGTGAATTATGACTTTGTCAACTAAAATAAGTGTGTTTAAAGTCATTTCTGTGCCTGAAATGGGTCAAAATTGAAGCTTTTGAGTTAGCAAAACTCTGTAAAAATGGCAATTTTGGTCACTGTGAAGGTTTAAAAAGTGGTTATTCAACATGAGGCACGATCCAATTGACATTTTGAATCATTTTTGGTACAGTCCAAAAAATCAATTTTCGGATGAAAAACAATGACTCCGGACCTGTCGAACGATCCCAAAATGGTCAATATGGATGAAATTTCAACATTTAATCTTTTGACTCTAAATGACTGTTGGATGTGAATTATGACTTTGTCAACTAGAATAAGTGTGTTTAAAGTCATTTCTGTGCCTGAAACGGGTCAAAATGGAAGCTTTTGAGTAAGCAAAACTCTGTAAAAATGGCAATTTTGGTCACTGTGAGGGTTTAAAAAGTGGTTATTCAACATGAGGCATGATCCAATTGACATTTTGAATCATTTTTCGTACAGTCCAAAAAATCAATTTTCGGATGAAAAACGATGACCCCGGACCTGTCGAACGATCCCAAAATGGTCTATAATGATGAAATTTTAACATTTAATCTTTTGACTCTAAATTACTGTTGGATGTGAATTAGGACTTTGTCAACTAAAATAAGTGTGTTTAAAGTCATTTCTGTGCCTGAAACGGGTCAAAATTGAAGCTTTTGAGTAAGCAAAACTCTGTAAAAATGGCAATTTTGGTCACTGTGAGGGTTTAAAAAGTGGTTATTCAACATGAGGCATGATCCAATTGACATTTTGAATCATTTTTGGTACAGTGCAAAAAATCAATTTTCGGATGAAAAACGATGACTCCGGACCTGTCGAACGATCCCAAAATGGTCTATAATGATGAAATTTTAACATTTAGTCTTTTGACTCTAAATTACTGTTGGATGTGAATTATGACTTTGTCAACTAAAATAAGTGTGTTTAAAGTCATTTCTGTGCCTGAAATGGGTCAAAATTGAAGCTTTTGAGTTAGCAAAACTCTGTAAAAATGGCAATTTTGGTCACTGTGAAGGTTTAAAAAGTGGTTATTCAACATGAGGCACGATCCAATTGACATTTTGAATCATTTTTGGTACAGTCCAAAAAATCAATTTTCGGATGAAAAACGATGACTCCGGACCTGTCGAACGATCCCAAAATGGTCAATATGGATGAAATGTCAACATTTAATCTTTTGACTCTAAATGACTGTTGGATGTGAATTATGACTTTGTCAACTAGAATAAGTGTGTTTAAAGTCATTTCTGTGCCTGAAACGGGTCAAAATGGAAGCTTTTGAGTAAGCAAAACTCTGTAAAAATGGCAATTTTGGTCACTGTGAGGGTTTAAAAAGTGGTTATTCAACATGAGGCATGATCCAATTGACATTTTGAATCATTTTTGGTACAGTCCAAAAAATCATTTTTCGGATGAAAAACGATGACTCCGGACCTGTCGAACGATCCCAAAATGGTCTATAATGATGAAATTTTAACATTTAATCTTTTGACTCTAAATTACTGTTGGATGTGAATTAGGACTTTGTCAACTAAAATAAGTGTGTTTAAAGTCATTTCTGTGCCTGAAACAGGTCAAAATTGAAGCTTTTGAGTAAGCAAAACTCTGTAAAAATGGCAATTTTGGTCACTGTGAGGGTTTAAAAAGTGGTTATTCAACATGAGGCATGATCCAATTGACATTTTGAATCATTTTTGGTACAGTCCAAAAAATCAATTTTCGGATGAAAAACGATGACTCCGGACCTGTCGAACGATCCCAAAATGGTCTATAATGATGAAATTTCAACATTTAATCTTTTGACTCTAAATGACTGTTGGATGTGAATTTTGACTTTGTCAACTAAAATAAGTGTGTTTAAAGTCATTTCTGTGCCTGAAATGGGTCAAAATTGAAGCTTTTGAGTTAGCAAAACTCTGTAAAAATGGCAATTTTGGTCACTGTGAAGGTTTAAAAAGTGGTTATTCAACATGAGGCACGATCCAATTGACATTTTGAATCATTTTTGGTACAGTCCAAAAAATCAATTTTCGGATGAAAAACGATGACTCCGGACCTGTCGAACGATCCCAAAATGGTCAATATGGATGAAATTTCAACATTTAATCTTTTGACTCTAAATGACTGTTGGATGTGAATTATGACTTTGTCAACTAGAATAAGTGTGTTTAAAGTCATTTCTGTGCCTGAAACGGGTCAAAATGGAAGCTTTTGAGTAAGCAAAACTCTGTAAAAATGGCAATTTTGGTCACTGTGAGGGTTTAAAAAGTGGTTATTCAACATGAGGCATGATCCAATTGACATTTTGAATCATTTTTGGTACAGTCCAAAAAATCAATTTTCGGATGAAAAACGATGACCCCGGACCTGTCGAACGATCCCAAAATGGTCTATAGTGATGAAATTTTAACATTTAATCTTTTGACTCTAAATTACTGTTGGATGTGAATTAGGACTTTGTCAACTAAAATAAGTGTGTTTAAAGTCATTTCTGTGCCTGAAACGGGTCAAAATTGAAGCTTTTGAGTAAGCAAAACTCTGTAAAAATGGCAATTTTGGTCACTGTGAGGGTTTAAAAAGTGGTTATTCAACATGAGGCATGATCCAATTGACATTTTGAATCAAAAACGATGACTCCGGACCTGTCGAACGATCCCAAAATGGTCTATAATGATGAAATTTTAACATTTAATCTTTTGACTCTAAATGACTGTTGGATGTGAATTAGGACTTTGTCAACTAAAATAAGTGTGTTTAAAGTCATTTCTGTGCCTGAAACGGGTCAAAATTGAAGCTTTTGAGTGAGCAAAACTCTGTAAAAATGGCAATTTTGGTCACTGTGAGGGTTTAAAAAGTGGTTATTCAACATGAGGCATGATCCAATTGACATTTTGAATCAAAAACGATGACTCCGGACCTGTCGAACGATCCCAAAATGGTCTATAATGATGAAATTTTAACATTTAATCTTTTGACTCTAAATGACTGTTGGATGTGAATTAGGACTTTGTCAACTAAAATAAGTGTGTTTAAAGTCATTTCTGTGCCTGAAACGGGTCAAAATTGAAGCTTTTGAGTAAGCAAAACTCTGTAAAAATGGCAATTTTGGTCACTGTGAGGGTTTAAAAAGTGGTTATTCAACATGAGGCATGATCCAATTGACATTTTGAATCATTTTTGGTACAGTCCAAAAAATCATTTTTCGGATGAAAAACGATGACTCCGGACCTGTCGAACGATCCCAAAATGGTCTATAATGATGAAATTTTAACATTTAATCTTTTGACTCTAAATTACTGTTGGATGTGAATTAGGACTTTGTCACCTAAAATAAGTGTGTTTAAAGTCATTTCTGTGCCTGAAACGGGTCAAAATTGAAGATGTTGAGTAAGCAAAACTGTAAAAATGGCAATTTGGTCACTGTGAGGGTTAAAAAGTGGTTATTCAACATGAGGCATGATCCAATTGACATTTTGAATCATTTTTGGTACAGTCCAAAAAATCAATTTTCGGATGAAAAACGATGACTCCGGACCTGTCGAACGATCCCAAAATGGTTTATATTGATGAAATTTCAACATTTAATCTTTTGACTCTCAATTACTGTTGGATGTGAATTATGACTTTGTCAACTAGAATAAGTGTGTTTAAAGTCATTTCTGTGCCTGAAACGGGTCAAAATGGAAGCTTTTGAGTAAGCAAAACTCTGTAAAAATGGCAATTTTGGTCACTGTGAGGGTTTAAAAAGTGGTTATTTAACATGAGGCATGATCCAATTGACATTTTGAATCATTTTTGGTACAGTCCAAAAAATCATTTTTCGGATGAAAAACGATGACTCCGGACCTGTCGAACGATCCCAAAATGGTCTATAATGATGAAATTTTAACATTTAGTCTTTTGACTCTAAATTACTGTTGGATGTGAATTATGACTTTGTCAACTAAAATAAGTGTGTTTAAAGTCATTTCTGTGCCTGAAATGGGTCAAAATTGAAGCTTTTGAGTTAGCAAAACTCTGTAAAAATGGCAATTTTGGTCACTGTGAAGGTTTAAAAAGTGGTTATTCAACATGAGGCACGATCCAATTGACATTTTGAATCATTTTTGGTACAGTCCAAAAAATCAATTTTCGGATGAAAAACAATGACTCCGGACCTGTCGAACGATCCCAAAATGGTCAATATGGATGAAATTTCAACATTTAATCTTTTGACTCTAAATGACTGTTGGATGTGAATTATGACTTTGTCAACTAGAATAAGTGAGTTTAAAGTCATTTCTGTGCCTGAAACGGGTCAAAATGGAAGCTTTTGAGTAAGCAAAACTCTGTAAAAATGGCAATTTTGGTCACTGTGACGGTTTAAAAAGTGGTTATTCAACATGAGGCATGATCCAATTGACATTTTGAATCATTTTTGGTACAGTGCAAAAAATCAATTTTCGGATGAAAAACGATGACTCCGGACCTGTCGAACGATCCCAAAATGGTCTATAATGATGAAATGTTAACATTTAGTCTTTTGACTCTAAATTACTGTTGGATGTGAATTAGGACTTTGTCAACTAAAATAAGTGTGTTTAAAGTCATTTCTGTGCCTGAAACGGGTCAAAATTGAAGCTTTTGAGTAAGCAAAACTCTGTAAAAATGGCAATTTTGGTCACTGTGAGGGTTTAAAAAGTGGTTATTCAACATGAGGCATGATCCAATTGACATTTTGAATCAAAAACGATGACTCCGGACCTGTCGAACGATCCCAAAATGGTCTATAATGATGAAATTTTAACATTTAATCTTTTGACTCTAAATGACTGTTGGATGTGAATTAGGACTTTGTCAACTAAAATAAGTGTGTTTAAAGTCATTTCTGTGCCTGAAACGGGTCAAAATTGAAGCTTTTGAGTAAGCAAAACTCTGTAAAAATGGCAATTTTGGTCACTGTGAGGGTTTAAAAAGTGGTTATTCAACATGAGGCATGATCCAATTGACATTTTGAATCATTTTTGGTACAGTCCAAAAAATCATTTTTCGGATGAAAAACGATGACTCCGGACCTGTCGAACGATCCCAAAATGGTCTATAATGATGAAATTTTAACATTTAATCTTTTGACTCTAAATTACTGTTGGATGTGAATTAGGACTTTGTCAACTAAAATAAGTGTGTTTAAAGTCATTTCTGTGCCTGAAACGGGTCAAAATTGAAGCTTTTGAGTAAGCAAAACTCTGTAAAAATGGCAATTTTGGTCACTGTGAGGGTTTAAAAAGTGGTTATTCAACATGAGGCATGATCCAATTGACATTTTGAATCATTTTTGGTACAGTCCAAAAAATCAATTTTCGGATGAAAAACGATGACTCCGGACCTGTCGAACGATCCCAAAATGGTTTATATTGATGAAATTTCAACATTTAATCTTTTGACTCTCAATTACTGTTGGATGTGAATTATGACTTTGTCAACTAGAATAAGTGTGTTTAAAGTCATTTCTGTGCCTGAAACGGGTCAAAATGGAAGCTTTTGAGTAAGCAAAACTCTGTAAAAATGGCAATTTTGGTCACTGTGAGGGTTTAAAAAGTGTTTATTTAACATGAGGCATGATCCAATTGACATTTTGAATCATTTTTGGTACAGTGCAAAAAATCAATTTTCGGATGAAAAACGATGACTCCGGACCTGTCGAACGATCCCAAAATGGTCTATAATGATGAAATTTTAACATTTAGTCTTTTGACTCTAAATTACTGTTGGATGTGAATTATGACTTTGTCAACTAAAATAAGTGTGTTTAAAGTCATTTCTGTGCCTGAAATGGGTCAAAATTGAAGCTTTTGAGTTAGCAAAACTCTGTAAAAATGGCAATTTTGGTCACTGTGAAGGTTTAAAAAGTGGTTATTCAACATGAGGCACGATCCAATTGACATTTTGAATCATTTTTGGTACAGTCCAAAAAATCAATTTTCGGATGAAAAACAATGACTCCGGACCTGTCGAACGATCCCAAAATGGTCAATATGGATGAAATTTCAACATTTAATCTTTTGACTCTAAATGACTGTTGGATGTGAATTATGACTTTGTCAACTAGAATAAGTGAGTTTAAAGTCATTTCTGTGCCTGAAACGGGTCAAAATGGAAGCTTTTGAGTAAGCAAAACTCTGTAAAAATGGCAATTTTGGTCACTGTGACGGTTTAAAAAGTGGTTATTCAACATGAGGCATGATCCAATTGACATTTTGAATCATTTTTGGTACAGTGCAAAAAATCAATTTTCGGATGAAAAACGATGACTCCGGACCTGTCGAACGATCCCAAAATGGTCTATAATGATGAAATGTTAACATTTAGTCTTTTGACTCTAAATTACTGTTGGATGTGAATTATGACTTTGTCAACTAAAATAAGTGTGTTTAAAGTCATTTCTGTGCCTGAAATGGGTCAAAATTGAAGCTTTTGAGTTAGCAAAACTCTGTAAAAATGGCAATTTTGGTCACTGTGAAGGTTTAAAAAGTGGTTATTCAACATGAGGCACGATCCAATTGACATTTTGAATCATTTTTGGTACAGTCCAAAAAATCAATTTTCGGATGAAAAACGATGACCCCGGACCTGTCGAACGATCCCAAAATGGTCTATAATGATGAAATTTTAACATTTAATCTTTTGACTCTAAATTACTGTTGGATGTGAATTAGGACTTTGTCAACTAAAATAAGTGTGTTTAAAGTCATTTCTGTGCCTGAAACGGGTCAAAATTGAAGCTTTTGAGTAAGCAAAACTCTGTAAAAATGGCAATTTTGGTCACTGTGAGGGTTTAAAAAGTGGTTATTCAACATGAGGCATGATCCAATTGACATTTTGAATCATTTTTGGTACTGTCCAAAAAATCATTTTTCGGATGAAAAACGATGACTCCGGACCTGTCGAACGATCCCAAAATGGTCTATAATGATGAAATTTTAACATTTAATCTTTTGACTCTAAATGACTGTTGGATGTGAATTAGGACTTTGTCAACTAGAATAAGTGTGTTTAAAGTCATTTTTGTGCCTGAAACGGGTCAAAATGGAAGCTTTTGAGTAAGCAAAACTCTGTAAAAATGGCAATTTTGGTCACTGTGAGGGTTTAAAAAGTGGTTATTCAACATGAGGCATGATCCAATTGACATTTTGAATCATTTTTGGTACAGTCCAAAAAATCAATTTTCGGATGAAAAACGATGACCCCGGACCAGTCGAACGATCCCAAAATGGTCTATAATGATGAAATTTTAACATTTAATCTTTTGACTCTAAATGACTGTTGGATGTGAATTAGGACTTTGTCAACTAAAATAAGTGTGTTTAAAGTCATTTCTGTGCCTGAAACGGGTCAAAATTGAAGCTTTTGAGTAAGCAAAACTCTGTAAAAATGGCAATTTTGGTCACTGTGAGGGTTTAAAAAGTGGTTATTCAACATGAGGCATGATCCAATTGACATTTTGAATCAAAAACGATGACTCCGGACCTGTCGAACGATCCCAAAATGGTCTATAATGATGAAATTTTAACATTTAATCTTTTGACTCTAAATGACTGTTGGATGTGAATTAGGACTTTGTCAACTAAAATAAGTGTGTTTAAAGTCATTTCTGTGCCTGAAACGGGTCAAAATTGAAGCTTTTGAGTAAGCAAAACTCTGTAAAAATGGCAATTTTGGTCACTATGAGGGTTTAAAAAGTGGTTATTCAACATGAGGCATGATCCAATTGACATTTTGAATCAAAAACGATGACTCCGGACCTGTCGAACGATCCCAAAATGGTCTATAATGATGAAATTTTAACATTTAATCTTTTGACTCTAAATGACTGTTGGATGTGAATTAGGACTTTGTCAACTAAAATAAGTGTGTTTAAAGTCATTTCTGTGCCTGAAACGGGTCAAAATTGAAGCTTTTGAGTAAGCAAAACTCTGTAAAAATGGCAATTTTGGTCATTGTGAGGGTTTAAAAAGTGGTTATTCAACATGAGGCATGATCCAATTGACATTTTGAATCATTTTTGGTACAGTCCAAAAAATCATTTTTCGGATGAAAAACGATGACTCCGGACCTGTCGAACGATCCCAAAATGGTCTATAATGATGAAATTTTAACATTTAATCTTTTGACTCTAAATTACTGTTGGATGTGAATTAGGACTTTGTCAACTAAAATAAGTGTGTTTAAAGTCATTTCTGTGCCTGAAACGGGTCAAAATTGAAGCTTTTGAGTAAGCAAAACTCTGTAAAAAATGGCAATTTTGGTCACTGTGAGGGTTTAAAAAGTGGTTATTCAACATGAGGCATGATCCAATTGACATTTTGAATCATTTTTGGTACAGTCCAAAAAATCAATTTTCGGATGAAAAACGATGACTCCGGACCTGTCGAACGATCCCAAAATGGTTTATATTGATGAAATTTCAACATTTAATCTTTTGACTCTCAATTACTGTTGGATGTGAATTATGACTTTGTCAACTAGAATAAGTGTGTTTAAAGTCATTTCTGTGCCTGAAACGGGTCAAAATGGAAGCTTTTGAGTAAGCAAAACTCTGTAAAAATGGCAATTTTGGTCACTGTGAGGGTTTAAAAAGTGGTTATTTAACATGAGGCATGATCCAATTGACATTTTGAATCATTTTTGGTACAGTCCAAAAAATCATTTTTCGGATGAAAAACGATGACTCCGGACCTGTCGAACGATCCCAAAATGGTCTATAATGATGAAATTTTAACATTTAGTCTTTTGACTCTAAATTACTGTTGGATGTGAATTATGACTTTGTCAACTAAAATAAGTGTGTTTAAAGTCATTTCTGTGCCTGAAATGGGTCAAAATTGAAGCTTTTGAGTTAGCAAAACTCTGTAAAAATGGCAATTTTGGTCACTGTGAAGGTTTAAAAAGTGGTTATTCAACATGAGGCACGATCCAATTGACATTTTGAATCATTTTTGGTACAGTCCAAAAAATCAATTTTCGGATGAAAAACAATGACTCCGGACCTGTCGAACGATCCCAAAATGGTCAATATGGATGAAATTTCAACATTTAATCTTTTGACTCTAAATGACTGTTGGATGTGAATTATGACTTTGTCAACTAGAATAAGTGTGTTTAAAGTCATTTCTGTGCCTGAAACGGGTCAAAATGGAAGCTTTTGAGTAAGCAAAACTCTGTAAAAATGGCAATTTTGGTCACTGTGAGGGTTTAAAAAGTGGTTAGTCAACATGAGGCATGATCCAATTGACATTTTGAATCATTTTTCGTACAGTCCAAAAAATCAATTTTCGGATGAAAAACGATGACCCCGGACCTGTCGAACGATCCCAAAATGGTCTATAATGATGAAATTTTAACATTTAATCTTTTGACTCTAAATTACTGTTGGATGTGAATTAGGACTTTGTCAACTAAAATAAGTGTGTTTAAAGTCATTTCTGTGCCTGAAACGGGTCAAAATTGAAGCTTTTGAGTAAGCAAAACTCTGTAAAAATGGCAATTTTGGTCACTGTGAGGGTTTAAAAAGTGGTTATTCAACATGAGGCATGATCCAATTGACATTTTGAATCATTTTTGGTACAGTGCAAAAAATCAATTTTCGGATGAAAAACGATGACTCCGGACCTGTCGAACGATCCCAAAATGGTCTATAATGATGAAATTTTAACATTTAGTCTTTTGACTCTAAATTACTGTTGGATGTGAATTATGACTTTGTCAACTAAAATAAGTGTGTTTAAAGTCATTTCTGTGCCTGAAATGGGTCAAAATTGAAGCTTTTGAGTTAGCAAAACTCTGTAAAAATGGCAATTTTGGTCACTGTGAAGGTTTAAAAAGTGGTTATTCAACATGAGGCACGATCCAATTGACATTTTGAATCATTTTTGGTACAGTCCAAAAAATCAATTTTCGGATGAAAAACGATGACTCCGGACCTGTCGAACGATCCCAAAATGGTCAATATGGATGAAATGTCAACATTTAATCTTTTGACTCTAAATGACTGTTGGATGTGAATTATGACTTTGTCAACTAGAATAAGTGTGTTTAAAGTCATTTCTGTGCCTGAAACGGGTCAAAATGGAAGCTTTTGAGTAAGCAAAACTCTGTAAAAATGGCAATTTTGGTCACTGTGAGGGTTTAAAAAGTGGTTATTCAACATGAGTCATGATCCAATTGACATTTTGAATCATTTTTGGTACAGTCCAAAAAATCATTTTTCGGATGAAAAACGATGACTCCGGACCTGTCGAACGATCCCAAAATGGTCTATAATGATGAAATTTTAACATTTAATCTTTTGACTCTAAATTACTGTTGGATGTGAATTAGGACTTTGTCAACTAAAATAAGTGTGTTTAAAGTCATTTCTGTGCCTGAAACAGGTCAAAATTGAAGCTTTTGAGTAAGCAAAACTCTGTAAAAATGGCAATTTTGGTCACTGTGAGGGTTTAAAAAGTGGTTATTCAACATGAGGCATGATCCAATTGACATTTTGAATCATTTTTGGTACAGTCCAAAAAATCAATTTTCGGATGAAAAACGATGACTCCGGACCTGTCGAACGATCCCAAAATGGTCTATAATGATGAAATTTCAACATTTAATCTTTTGACTCTAAATGACTGTTGGATGTGAATTTTGACTTTGTCAACTAAAATAAGTGTGTTTAAAGTCATTTCTGTGCCTGAAATGGGTCAAAATTGAAGCTTTTGAGTTAGCAAAACTCTGTAAAAATGGCAATTTTGGTCACTGTGAAGGTTTAAAAAGTGGTTATTCAACATGAGGCACGATCCAATTGACATTTTGAATCATTTTTGGTACAGTCCAAAAAATCAATTTTCGGATGAAAAACGATGACTCCGGACCTGTCGAACGATCCCAAAATGGTCAATATGGATGAAATTTCAACATTTAATCTTTTGACTCTAAATGACTGTTGGATGTGAATTATGACTTTGTCAACTAGAATAAGTGTGTTTAAAGTCATTTCTGTGCCTGAAACGGGTCAAAATGGAAGCTTTTGAGTAAGCAAAACTCTGTAAAAATGGCAATTTTGGTCACTGTGAGGGTTTAAAAAGTGGTTATTCAACATGAGGCATGATCCAATTGACATTTTGAATCATTTTTGGTACAGTCCAAAAAATCAATTTTCGGATAAAAAACGATGACCCCGGACCTGTCGAACGATCCCAAAATGGTCTATAGTGATGAAATTTTAACATTTAATCTTTTGACTCTAAATTACTGTTGGATGTGAATTAGGACTTTGTCAACTAAAATAAGTGTGTTTAAAGTCATTTCTGTGCCTGAAACGGGTCAAAATTGAAGCTTTTGAGTAAGCAAAACTCTGTAAAAATGGCAATTTTGGTCACTGTGAGGGTTTAAAAAGTGGTTATTCAACATGAGGCATGATCCAATTGACATTTTGAATCAAAAACGATGACTCCGGACCTGTCGAACGATCCCAAAATGGTCTATAATGATGAAATTTTAACATTTAATCTTTTGACTCTAAATGACTGTTGGATGTGAATTAGGACTTTGTCAACTAAAATAAGTGTGTTTAAAGTCATTTCTGTGCCTGAAACGGGTCAAAATTGAAGCTTTTGAGTAAGCAAAACTCTGTAAAAATGGCAATTTTGGTCACTGTGAGGGTTTAAAAAGTGGTTATTCAACATGAGGCATGATCCAATTGACATTTTGAATCAAAAACGATGACTCCGGACCTGTCGAACGATCCCAAAATGGTCTATAATGATGAAATTTTAACATTTAATCTTTTGACTCTAAATGACTGTTGGATGTGAATTAGGACTTTGTCAACTAAAATAAGTGTGTTTAAAGTCATTTCTGTGCCTGAAACGGGTCAAAATTGAAGCTTTTGAGTAAGCAAAACTCTGTAAAAATGGCAATTTTGGTCACTGTGAGGGTTTAAAAAGTGGTTATTCAACATGAGGCATGATCCAATTGACATTTTGAATCATTTTTGGTACAGTCCAAAAAATCATTTTTCGGATGAAAAACGATGACTCCGGACCTGTCGAACGATCCCAAAATGGTCTATAATGATGAAATTTTAACATTTAATCTTTTGACTCTAAATTACTGTTGGATGTGAATTAGGACTTTGTCACCTAAAATAAGTGTGTTTAAAGTCATTTCTGTGCCTGAAACGGGTCAAAATTGAAGATTTTGAGTAAGCAAAACTCTGTAAAAATGGCAATTTTGGTCACTGTGAGGGTTTAAAAAGTGGTTATTCAACATGAGGCATGATCCAATTGACATTTTGAATCATTTTTGGTACAGTCCAAAAAATCAATTTTCGGATGAAAAACGATGACTCCGGACCTGTCGAACGATCCCAAAATGGTTTATATTGATGAAATTTCAACATTTAATCTTTTGACTCTCAATTACTGTTGGATGTGAATTATGACTTTGTCAACTAGAATAAGTGTGTTTAAAGTCATTTCTGTGCCTGAAACGGGTCAAAATGGAAGCTTTTGAGTAAGCAAAACTCTGTAAAAATGGCAATTTTGGTCACTGTGAGGGTTTAAAAAGTGGTTATTTAACATGAGGCATGATCCAATTGACATTTTGAATCATTTTTGGTACAGTCCAAAAAATCATTTTTCGGATGAAAAACGATGACTCCGGACCTGTCGAACGATCCCAAAATGGTTTATATTGATGAAATTTCAACATTTAATCTTTTGACTCTCAATTACTGTTGGATGTGAATTATGACTTTGTCAACTAGAATAAGTGTGTTTAAAGTCATTTCTGTGCCTGAAACGGGTCAAAATGGAAGCTTTTGAGTAAGCAAAACTCTGTAAAAATGGCAATTTTGGTCACTGTGAGGGTTTAAAAAGTGGTTATTTAACATGAGGCATGATCCAATTGACATTTTGAATCATTTTTGGTACAGTCCAAAAAATCATTTTTCGGATGAAAAACGATGACTCCGGACCTGTCGAACGATCCCAAAATGGTCTATAATGATGAAATTTTAACATTTAGTCTTTTGACTCTAAATTACTGTTGGATGTGAATTATGACTTTGTCAACTAGAATAAGTGTGTTTAAAGTCATTTCTGTGCCTGAAACGGGTCAAAATGGAAGCTTTTGAGTAAGCAAAACTCTGTAAAAATGGCAATTTTGGTCACTGTGAGGGTTTAAAAAGTGGTTATTCAACATGAGGCATGATCCAATTGACATTTTGAATCATTTTTCGTACAGTCCAAAAAATCAATTTTCGGATGAAAAACGATGACCCCGGACCTGTCGAACGATCCCAAAATGGTCTATAATGATGAAATTTTAACATTTAATCTTTTGACTCTAAATTACTGTTGGATGTGAATTAGGACTTTGTCAACTAAAATAAGTGTGTTTAAAGTCATTTCTGTGCCTGAAACGGGTCAAAATTGAAGCTTTTGAGTAAGCAAAACTCTGTAAAAATGGCAATTTTGGTCACTGTGAGGGTTTAAAAAGTGGTTATTCAACATGAGGCATGATCCAATTGACATTTTGAATCATTTTTGGTACAGTGCAAAAAATCAATTTTCGGATGAAAAACGATGACTCCGGACCTGTCGAACGATCCCAAAATGGTCTATAATGATGAAATTTTAACATTTAGTCTTTTGACTCTAAATTACTGTTGGATGTGAATTATGACTTTGTCAACTAAAATAAGTGTGTTTAAAGTCATTTCTGTGCCTGAAATGGGTCAAAATTGAAGCTTTTGAGTTAGAAAAACTCTGTAAAAATGGCAATTTTGGTCACTGTGAAGGTTTAAAAAGTGGTTATTCAACATGAGGCACGATCCAATTGACATTTTGAATCATTTTTGGTACAGTCCAAAAAATCAATTTTCGGATGAAAAACGATGACTCCGGACCTGTCGAACGATCCCAAAATGGTCAATATGGATGAAATGTCAACATTTAATCTTTTGACTCTAAATGACTGTTGGATGTGAATTATGACTTTGTCAACTAGAATAAGTGTGTTTAAAGTCATTTCTGTACCTGAAACGGGTCAAAATGGAAGCTTTTGAGTAAGCAAAACTCTGTAAAAATGGCAATTTTGGTCACTGTGAGGGTTTAAAAAGTGGTTATTCAACATGAGGCATGATCCAATTGACATTTTGAATCATTTTTCGTACAGTCCAAAAAATCAATTTTCGGATGAAAAACGATGACCCCGGACCTGTCGAACGATCCCAAAATGGTCTATAATGATGAAATTTTAACATTTAATCTTTTGACTCTAAATTACTGTTGGATGTGAATTAGGACTTTGTCAACTAAAATAAGTGTGTTTAAAGTCATTTCTGTGCCTGAAACGGGTCAAAATTGAAGCTTTTGAGTAAGCAAAACTCTGTAAAAATGGCAATTTTGGTCACTGTGAGGGTTTAAAAAGTGGTTATTCAACATGAGGCATGATCCAATTGACATTTTGAATCATTTTTGGTACAGTCCAAAAAATCATTTTTCGGATGAAAAACGATGACTCCGGACCTGTCGAACGATCCCAAAATGGTCTATAATGATGAAATTTTAACATTTAATCTTTTGACTCTAAATGACTGTTGGATGTGAATTAGGACTTTGTCAACTAAAATAAGTGTGTTTAAAGTAATTTCTGTGCCTGAAACGGGTCAAAATTGAAGCTTTTGAGTAAGCAAAACTCTGTAAAAATGGCAATTTTGGTCACTGTGAGGGTTTAAAAAGTGGTTATTCAACATGAGGCATGATCCAATTGACATTTTGAATCATTTTTGGTACAGTCCAAAAAATCATTTTTCGGATGAAAAACGATGACTGCGGACCTGTCGAACGATCCCAAAATGGTCTATAATGATGAAATTTTAACATTTAATCTTTTGACTCTAAATGACTGTTGGATGTGAATTAGGACTTTGTCAACTAAAATAAGTGTGTTTAAAGTAATTTCTGTGCCTGAAACGGGTCAAAATTGAAGCTTTTGAGTAAGCAAAACTCTGTAAAAATGGCAATTTTGGTCACTGTGAGGGTTTAAAAAGTGGTTATTCAACATGAGGCATGATCCAATTGACATTTTGAATCATTTTTCGTACAGTCCAAAAAATCAATTTTCGGATGAAAAACGATGACCCCGGACCTGTCGAACGATCCCAAAATGGTCTATAATGATGAAATTTTAACATTTAATCTTTTGACTCTAAATTACTGTTGGATGTGAATTAGGACTTTGTCAACTAAAATAAGTGTGTTTAAAGTCATTTCTGTGCCTGAAACGGGTCAAAATTGAAGCTTTTGAGTAAGCAAAACTCTGTAAAAATGGCAATTTTGGTCACTGTGAGGGTTTAAAAAGTGGTTATTCAACATGAGGCATGATCCAATTGACATTTTGAATCATTTTTGGTACAGTCCAAAAAATCAATTTTCGGATGAAAAACGATGACCCCGGACCTGTCGAACGATCCCAAAATGGTCTATAATGATGAAATTTTAACAATTAATCTTTTGACTCTAAATGACTGTTGGATGTGAATTAGGACTTTGTCAACTAAAATAAGTGTGTTTAAAGTCATTTCTGTGCCTGAAACGGGTCAAAATTGAAGCTTTTGAGTAAGCAAAACTCTGTAAAAATGGCAATTTTGGTCACTGTGAGGGTTTAAAAAGTGGTTATTCAACATGAGGCATGATCCAATTGACATTTTGAATCATTTTTGGTACAGTCCAAAAAATCATTTTTCGGATGAAAAACGATGACTCCGGACCTGTCGAACGATCCCAAAATGGTCTATAATGATGAAATTTTAACATTTAATCTTTTGACTCTAAATTACTGTTGGATGTGAATTAGGACTTTGTCAACTAAAATAAGTGTGTTTAAAGTCATTTCTGTGCCTGAAACGGGTCAAAATTGAAGCTTTTGAGTAAGCAAAACTCTGTAAAAATGGCAATTTTGGTCACTGTGAGGGTTTAAAAAGTGGTTATTCAACATGAGGCATGATCCAATTGACATTTTGAATCATTTTTGGTACAGTCCAAAAAATCAATTTTCGGATGAAAAACGATGACTCCGGACCTGTCGAACGATCCCAAAATGGTCTATAATGATGAAATTTCAACATTTAATCTTTTGACTCTCAATTACTGTTGGATGTGAATTATGACTTTGTCAACTAGAATAAGTGTGTTTAAAGTCATTTCTGTGCCTGAAACGGGTCAAAATGGAAGCTTTTGAGTAAGCAAAACTCTGTAAAAATGGCAATTTTGGTCACTGTGAAGGTTTAAAAAGTGGTTATTCAACATGAGGCACGATCCAATTGACATTTTGAATCATTTTTGGTACAGTCCAAAAAATCATTTTTCGGATGAAAAACCATGACTCCGGACCTGTCGAACGATCCCAAAATGGTCTATAATGATGAAATTTTAACATTTAATCTTTTGACTCTAAATTACAGTTGGATGTGAATTATGACTTTGTCAACTAAAATAAGTGTGTTTAAAGTCATTTCTGTGCCTGAAACGGGTCAAAATGGAAGCTTTTGAGTAAGCAAAACTCTGTAAAAATGGCAATTTTGGTCACTGTGAGGGTTTAAAAAGTGGTTATTCAACATGAGGCATGATCCAATTGACATTTTGAATCATTTTTCGTACAGTCCAAAAAACATTTTTCGGATGAAAAACGATGACTCCGAGACCGTCGAACGATCCCAAAATGGTCTATAATGATGAAATTTTAACATTTAATCTTATGACTCTAAATTACTGTTGGATGTGAATTATGACTTTGTCAACTAGAATAAGTGTGTTTAAAGTCATTTCTGTGCCTGAAATGGGTCAAAATTGAAGCTTTTGAGTGAGCAAAACTCTGTAAAAATGGCAATTTTGGTCACTGTGAGGGTTTAAAAAGTGGTTATTTAACATGAGGCATGATCCAATTGACATTTTGAATCATTTTTGGTACAGTCCAAAAAATAAATTTTCGGATGAAAAACGATGACTCCGGACCTGTCGAACGATCCCAAAATTGTCTATAATGATGAAATTTCAACATTTAATCTTTTGACTCTAAATTACTGTTGGATGTGAATTAGGACTTTGTCAACTAAAATAAGTGTGTTTAAAGTCATTTCTGTGCCTGAAACGGGTCAAAATTGAAGCTTTTGAGTAAGCAAAACTCTGTAAAAATGGCAATTTTGGCCACTGTGAGGGTTTAAAAAGTGGTTATTCAACATGAGGCATGATCCAATTGACATTTTGAATCATTTTTGGTACAGTCC
Source organism: Lissotriton vulgaris (assembly GCF_964263255.1). Taxonomy (NCBI): domain Eukaryota; kingdom Metazoa; phylum Chordata; class Amphibia; order Caudata; family Salamandridae; genus Lissotriton; species Lissotriton vulgaris. The sequence goes on from NW_028255285.1 coordinate 61,988, forward strand.
AAAAAATCATTTTTCGAATGAAAAACGATGACTCCGGACCTGTCGAACGATCCCAAAATGGTCTATAATGATGAAATTTTAACATTTAATCTTTGGACTCTAAATTACTGTTGGATGTGAATTAGGACTTTGTCACCTAAAATAAGTGTGTTTAAAGTCATTTCTGTGCCTGAAACGGGTCAAAATTGAAGATTTTGAGTAAGCAAAACTCTGTAAAAATGGCAATTTTGGTCACTGTGAGGGTTTAAAAAGTGGTTATTCAACATGAGGCATGATCCAATTGACATTTTGAATCATTTTTGGTACAGTCCAAAAAATCAATTTTCGGATGAAAAACGATGACTCCGGACCTGTCGAACGATCCCAAAATGGTTTATATTGATGAAATTTCAACATTTAATCTTTTGACTCTCAATTACTGTTGGATGTGAATTATGACTTTGTCAACTAGAATAAGTGTGTTTAAAGTCATTTCTGTGCCTGAAACGGGTCAAAATGGAAGCTTTTGAGTAAGCAAAACTCTGTAAAAATGGCAATTTTGGTCACTGTGAGGGTTTAAAAAGTGGTTATTTAACATGAGGCATGATCCAATTGACATTTTGAATCATTTTTGGTACAGTCCAAAAAATCATTTTTCGGATGAAAAACGATGACTCCGGACCTGTCGAACGATCCCAAAATGGTCTATAATGATGAAATTTTAACATTTAGTCTTTTGACTCTAAATTACTGTTGGATGTGAATTATGACTTTGTCAACTAAAATAAGTGTGTTTAAAGTCATTTCTGTGCCTGAAATGGGTCAAAATTGAAGCTTTTGAGTTAGCAAAACTCTGTAAAAATGGCAATTTTGGTCACTGTGAAGGTTTAAAAAGTGGTTATTCAACATGAGGCACGATCCAATTGACATTTTGAATCATTTTTGGTACAGTCCAAAAAATCAATTTTCGGATGAAAAACAATGACTCCGGACCTGTCGAACGATCCCAAAATGGTCAATATGGATGAAATTTCAACATTTAATCTTTTGACTCTAAATGACTGTTGGATGTGAATTATGACTTTGTCAACTAGAATAAGTGTGTTTAAAGTCATTTCTGTGCCTGAAACGGGTCAAAATGGAAGCTTTTGAGTAAGCAAAACTCTGTAAAAATGGCAATTTTGGTCACTGTGAGGGTTTAAAAAGTGGTTATTCAACATGAGGCATGATCCAATTGACATTTTGAATCATTTTTCGTACAGTCCAAAAAATCAATTTTCGGATGAAAAACGATGACCCCGGACCTGTCGAACGATCCCAAAATGGTCTATAATGATGAAATTTTAACATTTAATCTTTTGACTCTAAATTACTGTTGGATGTGAATTAGGACTTTGTCAACTAAAATAAGTGTGTTTAAAGTCATTTCTGTGCCTGAAACGGGTCAAAATTGAAGCTTTTGAGTAAGCAAAACTCTGTAAAAATGGCAATTTTGGTCACTGTGAGGGTTTAAAAAGTGGTTATTCAACATGAGGCATGATCCAATTGACATTTTGAATCATTTTTGGTACAGTGCAAAAAATCAATTTTCGGATGAAAAACGATGACTCCGGACCTGTCGAACGATCCCAAAATGGTCTATAATGATGAAATTTTAACATTTAGTCTTTTGACTCTAAATTACTGTTGGATGTGAATTATGACTTTGTCAACTAAAATAAGTGTGTTTAAAGTCATTTCTGTGCCTGAAATGGGTCAAAATTGAAGCTTTTGAGTTAGAAAAACTCTGTAAAAATGGCAATTTTGGTCACTGTGAAGGTTTAAAAAGTGGTTATTCAACATGAGGCACGATCCAATTGACATTTTGAATCATTTTTGGTACAGTCCAAAAAATCAATTTTCGGATGAAAAACGATGACTCCGGACCTGTCGAACGATCCCAAAATGGTCAATATGGATGAAATGTCAACATTTAATCTTTTGACTCTAAATGACTGTTGGATGTGAATTATGACTTTGTCAACTAGAATAAGTGTGTTTAAAGTCATTTCTGTACCTGAAACGGGTCAAAATGGAAGCTTTTGAGTAAGCAAAACTCTGTAAAAATGGCAATTTTGGTCACTGTGAGGGTTTAAAAAGTGGTTATTCAACATGAGGCATGATCCAATTGACATTTTGAATCATTTTTCGTACAGTCCAAAAAATCAATTTTCGGATGAAAAACGATGACCCCGGACCTGTCGAACGATCCCAAAATGGTCTATAATGATGAAATTTTAACATTTAATCTTTTGACTCTAAATTACTGTTGGATGTGAATTAGGACTTTGTCAACTAAAATAAGTGTGTTTAAAGTCATTTCTGTGCCTGAAACGGGTCAAAATTGAAGCTTTTGAGTAAGCAAAACTCTGTAAAAATGGCAATTTTGGTCACTGTGAGGGTTTAAAAAGTGGTTATTCAACATGAGGCATGATCCAATTGACATTTTGAATCATTTTTGGTACAGTCCAAAAAATCATTTTTCGGATGAAAAACGATGACTCCGGACCTGTCGAACGATCCCAAAATGGTCTATAATGATGAAATTTTAACATTTAATCTTTTGACTCTAAATGACTGTTGGATGTGAATTAGGACTTTGTCAACTAAAATAAGTGTGTTTAAAGTAATTTCTGTGCCTGAAACGGGTCAAAATTGAAGCTTTTGAGTAAGCAAAACTCTGTAAAAATGGCAATTTTGGTCACTGTGAGGGTTTAAAAAGTGGTTATTCAACATGAGGCATGATCCAATTGACATTTTGAATCATTTTTGGTACAGTCCAAAAAATCATTTTTCGGATGAAAAACGATGACTGCGGACCTGTCGAACGATCCCAAAATGGTCTATAATGATGAAATTTTAACATTTAATCTTTTGACTCTAAATGACTGTTGGATGTGAATTAGGACTTTGTCAACTAAAATAAGTGTGTTTAAAGTAATTTCTGTGCCTGAAACGGGTCAAAATTGAAGCTTTTGAGTAAGCAAAACTCTGTAAAAATGGCAATTTTGGTCACTGTGAGGGTTTAAAAAGTGGTTATTCAACATGAGGCATGATCCAATTGACATTTTGAATCATTTTTCGTACAGTCCAAAAAATCAATTTTCGGATGAAAAACGATGACCCCGGACCTGTCGAACGATCCCAAAATGGTCTATAATGATGAAATTTTAACATTTAATCTTTTGACTCTAAATTACTGTTGGATGTGAATTAGGACTTTGTCAACTAAAATAAGTGTGTTTAAAGTCATTTCTGTGCCTGAAACGGGTCAAAATTGAAGCTTTTGAGTAAGCAAAACTCTGTAAAAATGGCAATTTTGGTCACTGTGAGGGTTTAAAAAGTGGTTATTCAACATGAGGCATGATCCAATTGACATTTTGAATCATTTTTGGTACAGTCCAAAAAATCAATTTTCGGATGAAAAACGATGACCCCGGACCTGTCGAACGATCCCAAAATGGTCTATAATGATGAAATTTTAACAATTAATCTTTTGACTCTAAATGACTGTTGGATGTGAATTAGGACTTTGTCAACTAAAATAAGTGTGTTTAAAGTCATTTCTGTGCCTGAAACGGGTCAAAATTGAAGCTTTTGAGTAAGCAAAACTCTGTAAAAATGGCAATTTTGGTCACTGTGAGGGTTTAAAAAGTGGTTATTCAACATGAGGCATGATCCAATTGACATTTTGAATCATTTTTGGTACAGTCCAAAAAATCATTTTTCGGATGAAAAACGATGACTCCGGACCTGTCGAACGATCCCAAAATGGTCTATAATGATGAAATTTTAACATTTAATCTTTTGACTCTAAATTACTGTTGGATGTGAATTAGGACTTTGTCAACTAAAATAAGTGTGTTTAAAGTCATTTCTGTGCCTGAAACGGGTCAAAATTGAAGCTTTTGAGTAAGCAAAACTCTGTAAAAATGGCAATTTTGGTCACTGTGAGGGTTTAAAAAGTGGTTATTCAACATGAGGCATGATCCAATTGACATTTTGAATCATTTTTGGTACAGTCCAAAAAATCAATTTTCGGATGAAAAACGATGACTCCGGACCTGTCGAACGATCCCAAAATGGTCTATAATGATGAAATTTCAACATTTAATCTTTTGACTCTCAATTACTGTTGGATGTGAATTATGACTTTGTCAACTAGAATAAGTGTGTTTAAAGTCATTTCTGTGCCTGAAACGGGTCAAAATGGAAGCTTTTGAGTAAGCAAAACTCTGTAAAAATGGCAATTTTGGTCACTGTGAAGGTTTAAAAAGTGGTTATTCAACATGAGGCACGATCCAATTGACATTTTGAATCATTTTTGGTACAGTCCAAAAAATCATTTTTCGGATGAAAAACCATGACTCCGGACCTGTCGAACGATCCCAAAATGGTCTATAATGATGAAATTTTAACATTTAATCTTTTGACTCTAAATTACAGTTGGATGTGAATTATGACTTTGTCAACTAAAATAAGTGTGTTTAAAGTCATTTCTGTGCCTGAAACGGGTCAAAATGGAAGCTTTTGAGTAAGCAAAACTCTGTAAAAATGGCAATTTTGGTCACTGTGAGGGTTTAAAAAGTGGTTATTCAACATGAGGCATGATCCAATTGACATTTTGAATCATTTTTCGTACAGTCCAAAAAACATTTTTCGGATGAAAAACGATGACTCCGAGACCGTCGAACGATCCCAAAATGGTCTATAATGATGAAATTTTAACATTTAATCTTATGACTCTAAATTACTGTTGGATGTGAATTATGACTTTGTCAACTAGAATAAGTGTGTTTAAAGTCATTTCTGTGCCTGAAATGGGTCAAAATTGAAGCTTTTGAGTGAGCAAAACTCTGTAAAAATGGCAATTTTGGTCACTGTGAGGGTTTAAAAAGTGGTTATTTAACATGAGGCATGATCCAATTGACATTTTGAATCATTTTTGGTACAGTCCAAAAAATAAATTTTCGGATGAAAAACGATGACTCCGGACCTGTCGAACGATCCCAAAATGGTCTATAATGATGAAATTTCAACATTTAATCTTTTGACTCTAAATTACTGTTGGATGTGAATTAGGACTTTGTCAACTAAAATAAGTGTGTTTAAAGTCATTTCTGTGCCTGAAACGGGTCAAAATTGAAGCTTTTGAGTAAGCAAAACTCTGTAAAAATGGCAATTTTGGCCACTGTGAGGGTTTAAAAAGTGGTTATTCAACATGAGGCATGATCCAATTGACATTTTGAATCATTTTTGGTACAGTCCAAAAAATCATTTTTCGAATGAAAAACGATGACTCCGGACCTGTCGAACGATCCCAAAATGGTCTATAATGATGAAATTTTAACATTTAATCTTTGGACTCTAAATTACTGTTGGATGTGAATTAGGACTTTGTCAACTAAAATAAGTGTGTTTAAAGTCATTTCTGTGCCTGAAATGGGTCAAAATTGAAGCTTTTGAGTTAGCAAAACTCTGTAAAAATGGCAATTTTGGTCACTGTGAAGGTTTAAAAAGTGGTTATTCAACATGAGGCACGATCCAATTGACATTTTGAATCATTTTTGGTACAGTCCAAAAAATCAATTTTCGGATGAAAAACGATGACCCCGGACCTGTCGAACGATCCCAAAATGGTCTATAATGATGAAATTTTAACATTTAATCTTTTGACTCTAAATTACTGTTGGATGTGAATTAGGACTTTGTCAACTAAAATAAGTGTGTTTAAAGTCATTTCTGTGCCTGAAACGGGTCAAAATTGAAGCTTTTGAGTAAGCAAAACTCTGTAAAAATGGCAATTTTGGTCACTGTGAGGGTTTAAAAAGTGGTTATTCAACATGAGGCATGATCCAATTGACATTTTGAATCATTTTTGGTACAGTCCAAAAAATCATTTTTCGGATGAAAAACGATGACTCCGGACCTGTCGAACGATCCCAAAATGGTCTATAATGATGAAATTTTAACATTTAATCTTTTGACTCTAAATGACTGTTGGATGTGAATTAGGACTTTGTCAACTAAAATAAGTGTGTTTAAAGTAATTTCTGTGCCTGAAACGGGTCAAAATTGAAGCTTTTGAGTAAGCAAAACTCTGTAAAAATGGCAATTTTGGTCACTGTGAGGGTTTAAAAAGTGGTTATTCAACATGAGGCATGATCCAATTGACATTTTGAATCATTTTTGGTACAGTCCAAAAAATCATTTTTCGGATGAAAAACGATGACTCCGGACCTGTCGAACGATCCCAAAATGGTCTATAATGATGAAATTTTAACATTTAATCTTTTGACTCTAAATTACTGTTGGATGTGCATTAGGACTTTGTCAACTAAAATAAGTGTGTTTAAAGTCATTTCTGTGCCTGAAACAGGTCAAAATTGAAGCTTTTGAGTAAGAAAAACTCTGTAAAAATGGCAATTTTGGTCACTGTGAGGGTTTAAAAAGTGGTTATTCAACATGAGGCATGATCCAATTGACATTTTGAATCATTTTTGGTACAGTCCAAAAAATCAATTTTCGGATGAAAAACGATGACTCCGGACCTGTCGAACGATCCCAAAATGGTCTATAATGATGAAATTTCAACATTTAATCTTTTGACTCTAAATGACTGTTGGATGTGAATTTTGACTTTGTCAACTAAAATAAGTGTGTTTAAAGTCATTTCTGTGCCTGAAATGGGTCAAAATTGAAGCTTTTGAGTTAGCAAAACTCTGTAAAAATGGCAATTTTGGTCACTGGGAAGGTTTAAAAAGTGGTTATTCAACATGAGGCACGATCCAATTGACATTTTGAATCATTTTTGGTACAGTCCAAAAAATCAATTTTCGGATGAAAAACGATGACTCCGGACCTGTCGAACGATCCCAAAATGGTCAATATGGATGAAATTTCAACATTTAATCTTTTGACTCTAAATGACTGTTGGATGTGAATTATGACTTTGTCAACTAGAATAAGTGTGTTTAAAGTCATTTTTGTGCCTGAAACGGGTCAAAATGGAAGCTTTTGAGTAAGCAAAACTCTGTAAAAATGGCAATTTTGGTCACTGTGAGGGTTTAAAAAGTGGTTATTCAACATGAGGCATGATCCAATTGACATTTTGAATCATTTTTGGTACAGTCCAAAAAATCAATTTTCGGATGAAAAACGATGACCCCGGACCTGTCGAACGATCCCAAAATGGTCTATAATGATGAAATTTTAACATTTAATCCTTTGACTCTAAATTACTGTTGGATGTGAATTAGGACTTTGTCAACTAAAATAAGTGTGTTTAAAGTCATTTCTGTGCCTGAAACGGGTCAAAATTGAAGCTTTTGAGTAAGCAAAACTCTGTAAAAATGGCAATTTTGGTCACTGTGAGGGTTTAAAAAGTGGTTATTCAACATGAGGCATGATCCAATTGACATTTTGAATCATTTTTGGTACAGTCCAAAAAATCAATTTTCGGATGAAAAACGATGACTCCGGACCTGTCGAACGATCCCAAAATGGTCTATAATGATGAAATTTCAACATTTAATCTTTTGACTCTCAATTACTGTTGGATGTGAATTATGACTTTGTCAACTAGAATAAGTGTGTTTAAAGTCATTTCTGTGCCTGAAACGGGTCAAAATGGAAGCTTTTGAGTAAGCAAAACTCTGTAAAAATGGCAATTTTGGTCACTGTGAGGGTTTAAAAAGTGGTTATTTAACATGAGGCATGATCCAATTGACATTTTGAATCATTTTTGGTACAGTGCAAAAAATCAATTTTCGGATGAAAAACGATGACTCCGGACCTGTCGAACGATCCCAAAATGGTCTATAATGATGAAATTTTAACATTTAGTCTTTTGACTCTAAATTACTGTTGGATGTGAATTATGACTTTGTCAACTATAATAAGTGTGTTTAAAGTCATTTCTGTGCCTGAAACGGGTCAAAATTGAAGCTTTTGAGTTAGCAAAACTCTGTAAAAATGGCAATTTTGGTCACTGTGAAGGTTTAAAAAGTGGTTATTCAACATGAGGCACGATCCAATTGACATTTTGAATCATTTTTGGTACAGTCCAAAAAATCAATTTTCGGATGAAAAACAATGACTCCGGACCTGTCGAACGATCCCAAAATGGTCAATATGGATGAAATTTCAACATTTAATCTTTTGACTCTAAATGACTGTTGGATGTGAATTATGACTTTGTCAACTAGAATAAGTGTGTTTAAAGTCATTTCTGTGCCTGGAACGGGTCAAAATGGAAGCTTTTGAGTAAGCAAAACTCTGTAAAAATGGCAATTTTGGTCACTGTGAGGGTTTAAAAAGTGGTTATTCAACATGAGGCATGATCCAATTGACATTTTGAATCATTTTTCGTACAGTCCAAAAAATCAATTTTCGGATGAAAAACGATGACCCCGGACCTGTCGAACGATCCCAAAATGGTCTATAATGATGAAATTTTAACATTTAATCTTTTGACTCTAAATTACTGTTGGATGTGAATTAGGACTTTGTCAACTAAAATAAGTGTGTTTAATGTCATTTCTGTGCCTGAAACGGGTCAAAATTGAAGCTTTTGAGTAAGCAAAACTCTGTAAAAATGGCAATTTTGGTCACTGTGAGGGTTTAAAAAGTGGTTATTCAACATGAGGCATGATCCAATTGACATTTTGAATCATTTTTGGTACAGTCCAAAAAATCATTTTTCGGATGAAAAACGATGACTGCGGACCTGTCGAACGATCCCAAAATGGTCTATAATGATGAAATTTTAACATTTAATCTTTTGACTCTAAATGACTGTTGGATGTGAATTAGGACTTTGTCAACTAAAATAAGTGTGTTTAAAGTAATTTCTGTGCCTGAAACGGGTCAAAATTGAAGCTTTTGAGTAAGCAAAACTCTGTAAAAATGGCAATTTTGGTCACTGTGAGGGTTTAAAAAGTGGTTATTCAACATGAGGCATGATCCAATTGACATTTTGAATCATTTTTCGTACAGTCCAAAAAATCAATTTTCGGATGAAAAACGATGACCCCGGACCTGTCGAACGATCCCAAAATGGTCTATAATGATGAAATTTTAACATTTAATCTTTTGACTCTAAATTACTGTTGGATGTGAATTAGGACTTTGTCAACTAAAATAAGTGTGTTTAAAGTCATTTCTGTGCCTGAAACGGGTCAAAATTGAAGCTTTTGAGTAAGCAAAACTCTGTAAAAATGGGAATTTTGGTCACTGTGAGGGTTTAAAAAGTGGTTATTCAACATGAGGCATGATCCAATTGACATTTTGAATCATTTTTGGTACAGTCCAAAAAATCATTTTTCGGATGAAAAACGATGACTTCGGACCTATCGAACGATCCCAAAATGGTCAATATGGATGAAATTTCAACATTTAATCTTTTGACTCTAAATGACTGTTGGATGTGAATTATGACTTTGTCAACTAGAATAAGTGTGTTTAAAGTCATTTCTGTGCCTGAAACGGGTCAAAATGGAAGCTTTTGAGTAAGCAAAACTCTGTAAAAATGGCAATTTTGGTCACTGTGAGGGTTTAAAAAGTGGTTATTCAACATGAGGCATGATCCAATTGACATTTTGAATCATTTTTGGTACAGTCCAAAAAATCAATTTTCGGATGAAAAACGATGACCCCGGACCTGTCGAACGATCCCAAAATGGTCTATAATGATGAAATTTTAACATTTAATCTTTTGACTCTAAATGACTGTTGGATGTGAATTAGGACTTTGTCAACTAAAATAAGTGTGTTTAAAGTCATTTCTGTGCCTGAAACGGGTCAAAATTGAAGCTTTTGAGTAAGCAAAACTCTGTAAAAATGGCAATTTTGGTCACTGTGAGGGTTTAAAAAGTGGTTATTCAACATGAGGCATGATCCAATTGACATTTTGAATCATTTTTGGTACAGTCCAAAAAATCATTTTTCGGATGAAAAACGATGACTCCGGACCTGTCGAACGATCCCAAAATGGTCTATAATGATGAAATTTTAACATTTAATCTTTTGACTCTAAATTACTGTTGGATGTGAATTAGGACTTTGTCAACTAAAATAAGTGTGTTTAAAGTCATTTCTGTGCCTGAAACGGGTCAAAATTGAAGCTTTTGAGTAAGCAAAACTCTGTAAAAATGGCAATTTTGGTCACTGTGAGGGTTTAAAAAGTGGTTATTCAACATGAGGCATGATCCAATTGACATTTTGAATCATTTTTGGTACAGTCCAAAAAATCAATTTTCGGATGAAAAACGATGACTCCGGACCTGTCGAACGATCCCAAAATGGTCTATAATGATGAAATTTCAACATTTAATCTGTTGACTCTCAATTACTGTTGGATGTGAATTATGACTTTGTCAACTAGAATAAGTGTGTTTAAAGTCATTTCTGTGCCTGAAACGGGTCAAAATGGAAGCTTTTGAGTAAGCAAAACTCTGTAAAAATGGCAATTTTGGTCACTGTGAGGGTTTAAAAAGTGGTTATTTAACATGAGGCATGATCCAATTGACATTTTGAATCATTTTTGGTACAGTGCAAAAAATCAATTTTCGGATGAAAAACGATGACTCCGGACCTGTCGAACGATCCCAAAATGGTCTATAATGATGAAATTTTAACATTTAGTCTTTTGACTCTAAATTACTGTTGGTTGTGAATTATGACTTTGTCAACTATAATAAGTGTGTTTAAGGTCATTTCTGTGCCTGAAACGGGTCAAAATTGAAGCTTTTGAGTTAGCAAAACTCTGTAAAAATGGCAATTTTGGTCACTGTGAAGGTTTAAAAAGTGGTTATTCAACATGAGGCACGATCCAATTGACATTTTGAATCATTTTTGGTACAGTCCAAAAAATCAATTTTCGGATGAAAAACGATGACTCCGGACCTGTCGAACGATCCCAAAATGGTCTATAATGATGAAATTTTAACATTTAATCTTTTGACTCTAAATTACTGTTGGATGTGAATTAGGACTTTGTCAACTAAAATAAGTGTGTTTAAAGTCATTTCTGTGCCTGAAACGGGTCAAAATTGAAGCTTTTGGGTAAGCAAAACTCTGTAAAAATGGCAATTTTGGTCACTGTGAGGGTTTAAAAAGTGGTTATTCAACATGAGGCATGATCCAATTGACATTTTGAATCATTTTTGGTACAGTCCAAAAAATCATTTTTCGGATGAAAAACCATGACTCCGGACCTGTCGAACGATCCCAAAATGGTCTATAATGATGAAATTTTAACATTTAATCTTTTGACTCTAAATTACTGTTGGATGTGAATTATGACTTTGTCAACTAAAATAAGTGTGTTTAAAGTCATTTCTGTGCCTGAAACGGGTCAAAATGGAAGCTTTTGAGTAAGCAAAACTCTGTAAAAATGGCAATTTTGGTCACTGTGAGGGTTTAAAAAGTGGTTATTCAACATGAGGCATGATCCAATTGACATTTTGAATCATTTTTCGTACAGTCCAAAAAACATTTTTCGGATGAAAAACGATGACTCCGAGACCGTCGAACGATCCCAAAATGGTCTATAATGATGAAATTTTAACATTTAATCTTTTGACTCTAAATTACTGTTGGATGTGAATTATGACTTTGTCAACTAGAATAAGTGTGTTTAAAGTCATTTCTGTGCCTGAAATGGGTCAAAATTGAAGCTTTTGAGTGAGCAAAACTCTGTAAAAATGGCAATTTTGGTCACTGTGAGGGTTTAAAAAGTGGTTATTTAACATGAGGCATGATCCAATTGACATTTTGAATCATTTTTGGTACAGTCCAAAAAATAAATTTTCGGATGAAAAACGATGACTCCGGACCTGTCGAACGATCCCAAAATGGTCTATAATGATGAAATTTCAACATTTAATCTTTTGACTCTAAATTACTGTTGGATGTGAATTAGGACTTTGTCAACTAAAATAAGTGTGTTTAAAGTCATTTCTGTGCCTGAAACGGGTCAAAATTGAAGCTTTTGAGTAAGCAAAACTCTGTAAAAATGGCAATTTTGGTCACTGTGAGGGTTTAAAAAGTGGTTATTCAACATGAGGCATGATCCAATTGACATTTTGAATCATTTTTGGTACAGTCCAAAAAATCATTTTTCGGATGAAAAACGATGACTCCGGACCTGTCGAACGATCCCAAAATGGTCTATAATGATGAAATTTTAACATTTAATCTTTTGACTCTCAATTACTGTTGGATGTGAATTATGACTTTGTCAACTAGAATAAGTGAGTTTAAAGTCATTTCTGTGCCTGAAACGGGTCAAAATGGAAGCTTTTGAGTAAGCAAAACTCTGTAAAAATGGCAATTTTGGTCACTGTGACGGTTTAAAAAGTGGTTATTCAACATGAGGCATGATCCAATTGACATATTGAATCATTTTTGGTACAGTGCAAAAAATCAATTTTCGGATGAAAAACGATGACTCCGGACCTGTCGAACGATCCCAAAATGGTCTATAATGATGAAATGTTAACATTTAGTCTTTTGACTCTAAATTACTGTTGGATGTGAATTATGACTTTGTCAACTAAAATAAGTGTGTTTAAAGTCATTTCTGTGCCTGAAATGGGTCAAAATTGAAGCTTTTGAGTTAGCAAAACTCTGTAAAAATGGCAATTTTGGTCACTGTGAAGGTTTAAAAAGTGGTTATTCAACATGAGGCACGATCCAATTGACATTTTGAATCATTTTTGGTACAGTCCAAAAAATCAATTTTCGGATGAAAAACGATGACCCCGGACCTGTCGAACGATCCCAAAATGGTCTATAATGATGAAATTTTAACATTTAATCTTTTGACTCTAAATTACTGTTGGATGTGAATTAGGACTTTGTCAACTAAAATAAGTGTGTTTAAAGTCATTTCTGTGCCTGAAACGGGTCAAAATTGAAGCTTTTGAGTAAGCAAAACTCTGTAAAAATGGCAATTTTGGTCACTGTGAGGGTTTAAAAAGTGGTTATTCAACATGAGGCATGATCCAATTGACATTTTGAATCATTTTTGGTACAGTCCAAAAAATCATTTTTCGGATGAAAAACGATGACTCCGGACCTGTCGAACGATCCCAAAATGGTCTATAATGATGAAATTTTAACATTTAATCTTTTGACTCTAAATGACTGTTGGATGTGAATTAGGACTTTGTCAACTAAAATAAGTGTGTTTAAAGTAATTTCTGTGCCTGAAACGGGTCAAAATTGAAGCTTTTGAGTAAGCAAAACTCTGTAAAAATGGCAATTTTGGTCACTGTGAGGGTTTAAAAAGTGGTTATTCAACATGAGGCATGATCCAATTGACATTTTGAATCATTTTTGGTACAGTCCAAAAAATCATTTTTCGGATGAAAAACGATGACTCCGGACCTGTCGAACGATCCCAAAATGGTCTATAATGATGAAATTTTAACATTTAATCTTTTGACTCTAAATTACTGTTGGATGTGAATTAGGACTTTGTCAACTAAAATAAGTGTGTTTAAAGTCATTTCTGTGCCTGAAACAGGTCAAAATTGAAGCTTTTGAGTAAGAAAAACTCTGTAAAAATGGCAATTTTGGTCACTGTGAGGGTTTAAAAAGTGGTTATTCAACATGAGGCATGATCCAATTGACATTTTGAATCATTTTTGGTACAGTCCAAAAAATCAATTTTCGGATGAAAAACGATGACTCCGGACCTGTCGAACGATCCCAAAATGGTCTATAATGATGAAATTTCAACATTTAATCTTTTGACTCTAAATGACTGTTGGATGTGAATTTTGACTTTGTCAACTAAAATAAGTGTGTTTAAAGTCATTTCTGTGCCTGAAATGGGTCAAAATTGAAGCTTTTGAGTTAGCAAAACTCTGTAAAAATGGCAATTTTGGTCACTGTGAAGGTTTAAAAAGTGGTTATTCAACATGAGGCACGATCCAATTGACATTTTGAATCATTTTTGGTACAGTCCAAAAAATCAATTTTCGGATGAAAAACGATGACTCCGGACCTGTCGAACGATCCCAAAATGGTCAATATGGATGAAATTTCAACATTTAATCTTTTGACTCTAAATGACTGTTGGATGTGAATTATGACTTTGTCAACTAGAATAAGTGTGTTTAAAGTCATTTTTGTGCCTGAAACGGGTCAAAATGGAAGCTTTTGAGTAAGCAAAACTCTGTAAAAATGGCAATTTTGGTCACTGTGAGGGTTTAAAAAGTGGTTATTCAACATGAGGCATGATCCAATTGACATTTTGAATCATTTTTGGTACAGTCCAAAAAATCAATTTTCGGATGAAAAACGATGACCCCGGACCTGTCGAACGATCCCAAAATGGTCTATAATGATGAAATTTTAACATTTAATCTTTTGACTCTAAATTACTGTTGGATGTGAATTAGGACTTTGTCAACTAAAATAAGTGTGTTTAAAGTCATTTCTGTGCCTGAAACGGGTCAAAATTGAAGCTTTTGAGTAAGCAAAACTCTGTAAAAATGGCAATTTTGTTCACTGTGAGGGTTTAAAAAGTGGTTATTCAACATGAGGCATGATCCAATTGACATTTTGAATCAAAAACGATGACTCCGGACCTGTCGAACGATCCCAAAATGGTCTATAATGATGAAATTTTAACATTTAATCTTTTGACTCTAAATGACTGTTGGATGTGAATTAGGACTTTGTCAACTAAAATAAGTGTGTTTAAAGTCATTTCTGTGCCTGAAACGGGTCAAAATTGAAGCTTTTGAGTAAGCAAAACTCTGTAAAAATGGCAATTTTGGTCACTGTGAGGGTTTAAAAAGTGGTTATTCAACATGAGGCATGATCCAATTGACATTTTGAATCAAAAACGATGACTCCGGACCTGTCGAACGATCCCAAAATGGTTTATATTGATGAAATTTCAACATTTAATCTTTTGACTCTCAATTACTGTTGGATGTGAATTATGACTTTGTCAACTAGAATAAGTGTGTTTAAAGTCATTTCTGTGCCTGAAACGGGTCAAAATGGAAGCTTTTGAGTAAGCAAAACTCTGTAAAAATGGCAATTTTGGTCACTGTGAGGGTTTAAAAAGTGGTTATTTAACATGAGGCATGATCCAATTGACATTTTGAATCATTTTTGGTACAGTGCAAAAAATCAATTTTCGGATGAAAAACGATGACTCCGGACCTGTCGAACGATCCCAAAATGGTCTATAATGATGAAATTTTAACATTTAGTCTTTTGACTCTAAATTACTGTTGGATGTGAATTATGACTTTGTCAACTAAAATAAGTGTGTTTTAAGTCATTTCTGTGCCTGAAATGGGTCAAAATTGAAGCTTTTGAGTTAGCAAAACTCTGTAAAAATGGCAATTTTGGTCACTGTGAAGGTTTAAAAAGTGGTTATTCAACATGAGGCACGATCCAATTGACATTTTGAATCATTTTTGGTACAGTCCAAAAAATCAATTTTCGGATGAAAAACAATGACTCCGGACCTGTCGAACGATCCCAAAATGGTCAATATGGATGAAATTTCAACATTTAATCTTTTGACTCTAAATTACTGTTGGATGTGAATTATGACTTTGTCAACTAAAATAAGTGTGTTTAAAGTCATTTCTGTGCCTGAAACGGGTCAAAATTGAAGCTTTTGAGTAAGCAAAACTCTGTAAAAATGGCAATTTTGGTCACTGTGAGGGTTTAAAAAGTGGTTATTCAACATGAGGCATGATCCAATTGACATTTTGAATCAAAAACGATGACTCCTGACCTGTCGAACGATCCCAAAATGGTCTATAATGATGAAATTTTAACATTTAATCTTTTGACTCTAAATGACTGTTGGATGTGAATTAGGACTTTGTCAACTAAAATAAGTGTGTTTAAAGTCATTTCTGTGCCTGAAACGGGTCAAAATTGAAGCTTTTGAGTAAGCAAAACTCTGTAAAAATGGCAATTTTGGTCACTGTGAGGGTTTAAAAAGTGGTTATTCAACATGAGGCATGATCCAATTGACATTTTGAATCAAAAACGATGACTCCGGACCTGTCGAACGATCCCAAAATGGTCTATAATGATGAAATTTTAACATTTAATCTTTTGACTCTAAATGACTGTTGGATGTGAATTAGGACTTTGTCAACTAAAATAAGTGTGTTTAAAGTCATTTCTGTGCCTGAAACGGGTCAAAATTGAAGCTTTTGAGTAAGCAAAACTCTGTAAAAATGGCAATTTTGGTCACTGTGAGGGTTTAAAAAGTGGTTATTCAACATGAGGCATGATCCAATTGACATTTTGAATCATTTTTGGTACAGTCCAAAAAATCATTTTTCGGATGAAAAACGATGACTCCGGACCTGTCGAACGATCCCAAAATGGTCTATAATGATGAAATTTTAACATTTAATCTTTTGACTCTAAATTACTGTTGGATGTGAATTAGGACTTTGTCAACTAAAATAAGTGTGTTTAAAGTCATTTCTGTGCCTGAAACGGGTCAAAATTGAAGCTTTTGAGTAAGCAAAACTCTGTAAAAATGGCAATTTTGGTCACTGTGAGGGTTTAAAAAGTGGTTATTCAACATGAGGCATGATCCAATTGACATTTTGAATCATTTTTGGTACAGTCCAAAAAATCAATTTTCGGATGAAAAACGATGACTCCGGACCTGTCGAACGATCCCAAAATGGTTTATATTGATGAAATTTCAACATTTAATCTTTTGACTCTCAATTACTGTTGGATGTGAATTATGACTTTGTCAACTAGAATAAGTGTGTTTAAAGTCATTTCTGTGCCTGAAACGGGTCAAAATGGAAGCTTTTGAGTAAGCAAAACTCTGTAAAAATGGCAATTTTGGTCACTGTGAGGGTTTAAAAAGTGGTTATTTAACATGAGGCATGATCCAATTGACATTTTGAATCATTTTTGGTACAGTGCAAAAAATCAATTTTCGGATGAAAAACGATGACTCCGGACCTGTCGAACGATCCCAAAATGGTCTATAATGATGAAATTTTAACATTTAGTCTTTTGACTCTAAATTACTGTTGGATGTGAATTATGACTTTGTCAACTAAAATAAGTGTGTTTAAAGTCATTTCTGTGCCTGAAATGGGTCAAAATTGAAGCTTTTGAGTTAGCAAAACTCTGTAAAAATGGCAATTTTGGTCACTGTGAAGGTTTAAAAAGTGGTTATTCAACATGAGGCACGATCCAATTGACATTTTGAATCATTTTTGGTACAGTCCAAAAAATCAATTTTCGGATGAAAAACAATGACTCCGGACCTGTCGAACGATCCCAAAATGGTCAATATGGATGAAATTTCAACATTTAATCTTTTGACTCTAAATGACTGTTGGATGTGAATTATGACTTTGTCAACTAGAATAAGTGAGTTTAAAGTCATTTCTGTGCCTGAAACGGGTCAAAATGGAAGCTTTTGAGTAAGCAAAACTCTGTAAAAATGGCAATTTTGGTCACTGTGACGGTTTAAAAAGTGGTTATTCAACATGAGGCATGATCCAATTGACATTTTGAATCATTTTTGGTACAGTGCAAAAAATCAATTTTCGGATGAAAAACGATGACTCCGGACCTGTCGAACGATCCCAAAATGGTCTATAATGATGAAATGTTAACATTTAGTCTTTTGACTCTAAATTACTGTTGGATGTGAATTATGACTTTGTCAACTAAAATAAGTGTGTTTAAAGTCATTTCTGTGCCTGAAATGGGTCAAAATTGAAGCTTTTGAGTTAGCAAAACTCTGTAAAAATGGCAATTTTGGTCACTGTGAAGGTTTAAAAAGTGGTTATTCAACATGAGGCACGATCCAATTGACATTTTGAATCATTTTTGGTACAGTCCAAAAAATCAATTTTCGGATGAAAAACGATGACCCCGGACCTGTCGAACGATCCCAAAATGGTCTATAATGATGAAATTTTAACATTTAATCTTTTGACTCTAAATTACTGTTGGATGTGAATTAGGACTTTGTCAACTAAAATAAGTGTGTTTAAAGTCATTTCTGTGCCTGAAACGGGTCAAAATTGAAGCTTTTGAGTAAGCAAAACTCTGTAAAAATGGCAATTTTGGTCACTGTGAGGGTTTAAAAAGTGGTTATTCAACATGAGGCATGATCCAATTGACATTTTGAATCATTTTTGGTACAGTCCAAAAAATCATTTTTCGGATGAAAAACGATGACTCCGGACCTGTCGAACGATCCCAAAATGGTCTATAATGATGAAATTTTAACATTTAATCTTTTGACTCTAAATTACTGTTGGATGTGAATTAGGACTTTGTCAACTAAAAT
This sequence comes from Lissotriton vulgaris, assembly GCF_964263255.1. Classification (NCBI taxonomy): domain Eukaryota; kingdom Metazoa; phylum Chordata; class Amphibia; order Caudata; family Salamandridae; genus Lissotriton; species Lissotriton vulgaris. Next base: position 80,334 of record NW_028255285.1, read on the forward strand.
AAGTGTGTTTAAAGTCATTTCTGTGCCTGAAACAGGTCAAAATTGAAGCTTTTGAGTAAGCAAAACTCTGTAAAAATGGCAATTTTGGTCACTGTGAGGGTTTAAAAAGTGGTTATTCAACATGAGGCATGATCCAATTGACATTTTGAATCATTTTTGGTACAGTCCAAAAAATCAATTTTCGGATGAAAAACGATGACTCCGGACCTGTCGAACGATCCCAAAATGGTCTATAATGATGAAATTTCAACATTTAATCTTTTGACTCTAAATGACTGTTGGATGTGAATTATGACTTTGTCAACTAGAATAAGTGTGTTTAAAGTCATTTTTGTGCCTGAAACGGGTCAAAATGGAAGCTTTTGAGTAAGCAAAACTCTGTAAAAATGGCAATTTTGGTCACTGTGAGGGTTTAAAAAGTGGTTATTCAACATGAGGCATGATCCAATTGACATTTTGAATCATTTTTGGTACAGTCCAAAAAATCAATTTTCGGATGAAAAACGATGACCCCGGACCAGTCGAACGATCCCAAAATGGTCTATAATGATGAAATTTTAACATTTAATCTTTTGACTCTAAATTACTGTTGGATGTGAATTAGGACTTTGTCAACTAAAATAAGTGTGTTTAAAGTCATTTCTGTGCCTGAAACGGGTCAAAATTGAAGCTTTTGAGTAAGCAAAACTCTGTAAAAATGGCAATTTTGGTCACTGTGAGGGTTTAAAAAGTGGTTATTCAACATGAGGCATGATCCAATTGACATTTTGAATCAAAAACGATGACTCCGGACCTGTCGAACGATCCCAAAATGGTCTATAATGATGAAATTTTAACATTTAATCTTTTGACTCTAAATGACTGTTGGATGTGAATTAGGAGTTTGTCAACTAAAATAAGTGTGTTTAAAGTCATTTCTGTGCCTGAAACGGGTCAAAATTGAAGCTTTTGAGTAAGCAAAACTCTGTAAAAATGGCAATTTTGGTCACTGTGAGGGTTTAAAAAGTGGTTATTCAACATGAGGCATGATCCAATTGACATTTTGAATCAAAAACGATGACTCCGGACCTGTCGAACGATCCCAAAATGGTCTATAATGATGAAATTTTAACATTTAATCTTTTGACTCTAAATGACTGTTGGATGTGAATTAGGACTTTGTCAACTAAAATAAGTGTGTTTAAAGTCATTTCTGTGCCTGAAACGGGTCAAAATGGAAGCTTTTGAGTAAGCAAAACTCTGTAAAAATGGCAATTTTGGTCACTGTGAGGGTTTAAAAAGTGGTTATTTAACATGAGGCATGATCCAATTGACATTTTGAATCATTTTTGGTACAGTGCAAAAAATCAATTTTCGGATGAAAAACGATGACTCCGGACCTGTCGAACGATCCCAAAATGGTCTATAATGATGAAATTTTAACATTTAGTCTTTTGACTCTAAATTACTGTTGGATGTGAATTATGACTTTGTCAACTAAAATAAGTGTGTTTTAAGTCATTTCTGTGCCTGAAATGGGTCAAAATTGAAGCTTTTGAGTTAGCAAAACTCTGTAAAAATGGCAATTTTGGTCACTGTGAAGGTTTAAAAAGTGGTTATTCAACATGAGGCACGATCCAATTGACATTTTGAATCATTTTTGGTACAGTCCAAAAAATCAATTTTCGGATGAAAAACAATGACTCCGGACCTGTCGAACGATCCCAAAATGGTCAATATGGATGAAATTTCAACATTTAATCTTTTGACTCTAAATTACTGTTGGATGTGAATTATGACTTTGTCAACTAAAATAAGTGTGTTTAAAGTCATTTCTGTGCCTGAAACGGGTCAAAATTGAAGCTTTTGAGTAAGCAAAACTCTGTAAAAATGGCAATTTTGGTCACTGTGAGGGTTTAAAAAGTGGTTATTCAACATGAGGCATGATCCAATTGACATTTTGAATCAAAAACGATGACTCCTGACCTGTCGAACGATCCCAAAATGGTCTATAATGATGAAATTTTAACATTTAATCTTTTGACTCTAAATGACTGTTGGATGTGAATTAGGACTTTGTCAACTAAAATAAGTGTGTTTAAAGTCATTTCTGTGCCTGAAACGGGTCAAAATTGAAGCTTTTGAGTAAGCAAAACTCTGTAAAAATGGCAATTTTGGTCACTGTGAGGGTTTAAAAAGTGGTTATTCAACATGAGGCATGATCCAATTGACATTTTGAATCAAAAACGATGACTCCGGACCTGTCGAACGATCCCAAAATGGTCTATAATGATGAAATTTTAACATTTAATCTTTTGACTCTAAATGACTGTTGGATGTGAATTAGGACTTTGTCAACTAAAATAAGTGTGTTTAAAGTCATTTCTGTGCCTGAAACGGGTCAAAATGGAAGCTTTTGAGTAAGCAAAACTCTGTAAAAATGGCAATTTTGGTCACTGTGAGGGTTTAAAAAGTGGTTATTTAACATGAGGCATGATCCAATTGACATTTTGAATCATTTTTGGTACAGTGCAAAAAATCAATTTTCGGATGAAAAACGATGACTCCGGACCTGTCGAACGATCCCAAAATGGTCTATAATGATGAAATTTTAACATTTAGTCTTTTTGACTCTAAATTACTGTTGGTTGTGAATTATGACTTTGTCAACTATAATAAGTGTGTTTAAGGTCATTTCTGTGCCTGAAACGGGTCAAAATTGAAGCTTTTGAGTTAGCAAAACTCTGTAAAAATGGCAATTTTGGTCACTGTGAAGGTTTAAAAAGTGGTTATTCAACATGAGGCACGATCCAATTGACATTTTGATCATTTTTGGTACAGTCCAAAAAATCAATTTTCGGATGAAAAACGATGACTCCGGACCTGTCGAACGATCCCAAAATGGTCTATAATGATGAAATTTTAACATTTAATCTTTTGACTCTAAATTACTGTTGGATGTGAATTAGGACTTTGTCAACTAAAATAAGTGTGTTTAAAGTCATTTCTGTGCCTGAAACGGGTCAAAATTGAAGCTTTTGGGTAAGCAAAACTCTGTAAAAATGGCAATTTTGGTCACTGTGAGGGTTTAAAAAGTGGTTATTCAACATGAGGCATGATCCAATTGACATTTTGAATCATTTTTGGTACAGTCCAAAAAATCATTTTTCGGATGAAAAACCATGACTCCGGACCTGTCGAACGATCCCAAAATGGTCTATAATGATGAAATTTTAACATTTAATCTTTTGACTCTAAATTACTGTTGGATGTGAATTATGACTTTGTCAACTAAAATAAGTGTGTTTAAAGTCATTTCTGTGCCTGAAACGGGTCAAAATGGAAGCTTTTGAGTAAGCAAAACTCTGTAAAAATGGCAATTTTGGTCACTGTGAGGGTTTAAAAAGTGGTTATTCAACATGAGGCATGATCCAATTGACATTTTGAATCATTTTTCGTACAGTCCAAAAAACATTTTTCGGATGAAAAACGATGACTCCGAGACCGTCGAACGATCCCAAAATGGTCTATAATGATGAGATTTTAACATTTAATCTTTTGACTCTAAATTACTGTTGGATGTGAATTATGACTTTGTCAACTAGAATAAGTGTGTTTAAAGTCATTTCTGTGCCTGAAATGGGTCAAAATTGAAGCTTTTGAGTGAGCAAAACTCTGTAAAAATGGCAATTTTGGTCACTGTGAGGGTTTAAAAAGTGGTTATTTAACATGAGGCATGATCCAATTGACATTTTGAATCATTTTTGGTACAGTCCAAAAAATAAATTTTCGGATGAAAAACGATGACTCCGGACCTGTCGAACGATCCCAAAATGGTCTATAATGATGAAATTTTAACATTTAATCTTTTGACTCTCAATTACTGTTGGATGTGAATTATGACTTTGTCAACTAGAATAAGTGAGTTTAAAGTCATTTCTGTGCCTGAAACGGGTCAAAATGGAAGCTTTTGAGTAAGCAAAACTCTGTAAAAATGGCAATTTTGGTCACTGTGACGGTTTAAAAAGTGGTTATTCAACATGAGGCATGATCCAATTGACATTTTGAATCATTTTTGGTACAGTGCAAAAAATCAATTTTCGGATGAAAAACGATGACTCCGGACCTGTCGAACGATCCCAAAATGGTCTATAATGATGAAATGTTAACATTTAGTCTTTTGACTCTAAATTACTGTTGGATGTGAATTATGACTTTGTCAACTAAAATAAGTGTGTTTAAAGTCATTTCTGTGCCTGAAATGGGTCAAAATTGAAGCTTTTGAGTTAGCAAAACTCTGTAAAAATGGCAATTTTGGTCACTGTGAAGGTTTAAAAAGTGGTTATTCAACATGAGGCACGATCCAATTGACATTTTGAATCATTTTTGGTACAGTCCAAAAAATCAATTTTCGGATGAAAAACGATGACCCCGGACCTGTCGAACGATCCCAAAATGGTCTATAATGATGAAATTTTAACATTTAATCTTTTGACTCTAAATTACTGTTGGATGTGAATTAGGACTTTGTCAACTAAAATAAGTGTGTTTAAAGTCATTTCTGTGCCTGAAACGGGTCAAAATTGAAGCTTTTGAGTAAGCAAAACTCTGTAAAAATGGCAATTTTGGTCACTGTGAGGGTTTAAAAAGTGGTTATTCAACATGAGGCATGATCCAATTGACATTTTGAATCATTTTTGGTACAGTCCAAAAAATCATTTTTCGGATGAAAAACGATGACTCCGGACCTGTCGAACGATCCCAAAATGGTCTATAATGATGAAATTTTAACATTTAATCTTTTGACTCTAAATGACTGTTGGATGTGAATTAGGACTTTGTCAACTAAAATAAGTGTGTTTAAAGTAATTTCTGTGCCTGAAACGGGTCAAAATTGAAGCTTTTGAGTAAGCAAAACTCTGTAAAAATGGCAATTTTGGTCACTGTGAGGGTTTAAAAAGTGGTTATTCAACATGAGGCATGATCCAATTGACATTTTGAATCATTTTTGGTACAGTCCAAAAAATCATTTTTCGGATGAAAAACGATGACTCCGGACCTGTCGAACGATCCCAAAATGGTCTATAATGATGAAATTTTAACATTTAATCTTTTGACTCTAAATTACTGTTGGATGTGAATTAGGACTTTGTCAACTAAAATAAGTGTGTTTAAAGTCATTTCTGTGCCTGAAACAGGTCAAAATTGAAGCTTTTGAGTAAGAAAAACTCTGTAAAAATGGCAATTTTGGTCACTGTGAGGGTTTAAAAAGTGGTTATTCAACATGAGGCATGATCCAATTGACATTTTGAATCATTTTTGGTACAGTCCAAAAAATCAATTTTCGGATGAAAAACGATGACTCCGGACCTGTCGAACGATCCCAAAATGGTCTATAATGATGAAATTTCAACATTTAATCTTTTGACTCTAAATGACTGTTGGATGTGAATTTTGACTTTGTCAACTAAAATAAGTGTGTTTAAAGTCATTTCTGTGCCTGAAATGGGTCAAAATTGAAGCTTTTGAGTTAGCAAAACTCTGTAAAAATGGCAATTTTGGTCACTGTGAAGGTTTAAAAAGTGGTTATTCAACATGAGGCACGATCCAATTGACATTTTGAATCATTTTTGGTACAGTCCAAAAAATCAATTTTCGGATGAAAAACGATGACTCCGGACCTGTCGAACGATCCCAAAATGGTCAATATGGATGAAATTTCAACATTTAATCTTTTGACTCTAAATGACTGTTGGATGTGAATTATGACTTTGTCAACTAGAATAAGTGTGTTTAAAGTCATTTTTGTGCCTGAAACGGGTCAAAATGGAAGCTTTTGAGTAAGCAAAACTCTGTAAAAATGGCAATTTTGGTCACTGTGAGGGTTTAAAAAGTGGTTATTCAACATGAGGCATGATCCAATTGACATTTTGAATCATTTTTGGTACAGTCCAAAAAATCAATTTTCGGTTGAAAAACGATGACCCCGGACCTGTCGAACGATCCCAAAATGGTCTATAATGATGAAATTTTAACATTTAATCTTTTGACTCTAAATTACTGTTGGATGTGAATTAGGACTTTGTCAACTAAAATAAGTGTGTTTAAAGTCATTTCTGTGCCTGAAACGGGTCAAAATTGAAGCTTTTGAGTAAGCAAAACTCTGTAAAAATGGCAATTTTGTTCACTGTGAGGGTTTAAAAAGTGGTTATTCAACATGAGGCATGATCCAATTGACATTTTGAATCAAAAACGATGACTCCGGACCTGTCGAACGATCCCAAAATGGTCTATAATGATGAAATTTTAACATTTAATCTTTTGACTCTAAATGACTGTTGGATGTGAATTAGGACTTTGTCAACTAAAATAAGTGTGTTTAAAGTCATTTCTGTGCCTGAAACGGGTCAAAATTGAAGCTTTTGAGTAAGCAAAACTCTGTAAAAATGGCAATTTTGGTCACTGTGAGGGTTTAAAAAGTGGTTATTCAACATGAGGCATGATCCAATTCACATTTTGAATCAAAAACGATGACTCCGGACCTGTCGAACGATCCCAAAATGGTTTATATTGATGAAATTTCAACATTTAATCTTTTGACTCTCAATTACTGTTGGATGTGAATTATGACTTTGTCAACTAGAATAAGTGTGTTTAAAGTCATTTCTGTGCCTGAAACGGGTCAAAATGGAAGCTTTTGAGTAAGCAAAACTCTGTAAAAATGGCAATTTTGGTCACTGTGAGGGTTTAAAAAGTGGTTATTTAACATGAGGCATGATCCAATTGACATTTTGAATCATTTTTGGTACAGTGCAAAAAATCAATTTTCGGATGAAAAACGATGACTCCGGACCTGTCGAACGATCCCAAAATGGTCTATAATGATGAAATTTTAACATTTAGTCTTTTGACTCTAAATTACTGTTGGATGTGAATTATGACTTTGTCAACTAAAATAAGTGTGTTTTAAGTCATTTCTGTGCCTGAAATGGGTCAAAATTGAAGCTTTTGAGTTAGCAAAACTCTGTAAAAATGGCAATTTTGGTCACTGTGAAGGTTTAAAAAGTGGTTATTCAACATGAGGCACGATCCAATTGACATTTTGAATCATTTTTGGTACAGTCCAAAAAATCAATTTTCGGATGAAAAACAATGACTCCGGACCTGTCGAACGATCCCAAAATGGTCAATATGGATGAAATTTCAACATTTAATCTTTTGACTCTAAATTACTGTTGGATGTGAATTATGACTTTGTCAACTAAAATAAGTGTGTTTAAAGTCATTTCTGTGCCTGAAACGGGTCAAAATTGAAGCTTTTGAGTAAGCAAAACTCTGTAAAAATGGCAATTTTGGTCACTGTGAGGGTTTAAAAAGTGGTTATTCAACATGAGGCATGATCCAATTGACATTTTGAATCAAAAACGATGACTCCTGACCTGTCGAACGATCCCAAAATGGTCTATAATGATGAAATTTTAACATTTAATCTTTTGACTCTAAATGACTGTTGGATGTGAATTAGGACTTTGTCAACTAAAATAAGTGTGTTTAAAGTCATTTCTGTGCCTGAAATGGGTCAAAATTGAAGCTTTTGAGTAAGCAAAACTCTGTAAAAATGGCAATTTTGGTCACTGTGAGGGTTTAAAAAAGTGGTTATTCAACATGAGGCATGATCCAATTGACATTTTGAATCAAAAACGATGACTCCGGACCTGTCGAACGATCCCAAAATGGTCTATAATGATGAAATTTTAACATTTAATCTTTTGACTCTAAATGACTGTTGGATGTGAATTAGGACTTTGTCAACTAAAATAAGTGTGTTTAAAGTCATTTCTGTGCCTGAAACGGGTCAAAATTGAAGCTTTTGAGTAAGCAAAACTCTGTAAAAATGGCAATTTTGGTCACTGTGAGGGTTTTAAAAAGTGGTTATTCAACATGAGGCATGATCCAATTGACATTTTGAATCATTTTTGGTACAGTCCAAAAAATCATTTTTCGGATGAAAAACGATGACTCCGGACCTGTCGAACGATCCCAAAATGGTCTATAATGATGAAATTTTAACATTTAATCTTTTGACTCTAAATTACTGTTGGATGTGAATTAGGACTTTGTCAACTAAAATAAGTGTGTTTAAAGTCATTTCTGTGCCTGAAACGGGTCAAAATTGAAGCTTTTGAGTAAGCAAAACTCTGTAAAAATGGCAATTTTGGTCACTGTGAGGGTTTAAAAAGTGGTTATTCAACATGAGGCATGATCCAATTGACATTTTGAATCATTTTTGGTACAGTCCAAAAAATCAATTTTCGGATGAAAAACGATGACTCCGGACCTGTCGAACGATCCCAAAATGGTTTATATTGATGAAATTTCAACATTTAATCTTTTGACTCTCAATTACTGTTGGATGTGAATTATGACTTTGTCAACTAGAATAAGTGTGTTTAAAGTCATTTCTGTGCCTGAAACGGGTCAAAATGGAAGCTTTTGAGTAAGCAAAACTCTGTAAAAATGGCAATTTTGGTCACTGTGAGGGTTTAAAAAGTGGTTATTTAACATGAGGCATGATCCAATTGACATTTTGAATCATTTTTGGTACAGTGCAAAAAATCAATTTTCGGATGAAAAACGATGACTCCGGACCTGTCGAACGATCCCAAAATGGTCTATAATGATGAAATTTTAACATTTAGTCTTTTGACTCTAAATTACTGTTGGATGTGAATTATGACTTTGTCAACTAAAATAAGTGTGTTTAAAGTCATTTCTGTGCCTGAAATGGGTCAAAATTGAAGCTTTTGAGTTAGCAAAACTCTGTAAAAATGGCAATTTTGGTCACTGTGAAGGTTTAAAAAGTGGTTATTCAACATGAGGCACGATCCAATTGACATTTTGAATCATTTTTGGTACAGTCCAAAAAATCAATTTTCGGATGAAAAACAATGACTCCGGACCTGTCGAACGATCCCAAAATGGTCAATATGGATGAAATTTCAACATTTAATCTTTTGACTCTAAATGACTGTTGGATGTGAATTATGACTTTGTCAACTAGAATAAGTGAGTTTAAAGTCATTTCTGTGCCTGAAACGGGTCAAAATGGAAGCTTTTGAGTAAGCAAAACTCTGTAAAAATGGCAATTTTGGTCACTGTGACGGTTTAAAAAGTGGTTATTCAACATGAGGCATGATCCAATTGACATTTTGAATCATTTTTGGTACAGTGCAAAAAATCAATTTTCGGATGAAAAACGATGACTCCGGACCTGTCGAACGATCCCAAAATGGTCTATAATGATGAAATGTTAACATTTAGTCTTTTGACTCTAAATTACTGTTGGATGTGAATTATGACTTTGTCAACTAAAATAAGTGTGTTTAAAGTCATTTCTGTGCCTGAAATGGGTCAAAATTGAAGCTTTTGAGTTAGCAAAACTCTGTAAAAATGGCAATTTTGGTCACTGTGAAGGTTTAAAAAGTGGTTATTCAACATGAGGCACGATCCAATTGACATTTTGAATCATTTTTGGTACAGTCCAAAAAATCAATTTTCGGATGAAAAACGATGACCCCGGACCTGTCGAACGATCCCAAAATGGTCTATAATGATGAAATTTTAACATTTAATCTTTTGACTCTAAATTACTGTTGGATGTGAATTAGGACTTTGTCAACTGAAATAAGTGTGTTTAAAGTCATTTCTGTGCCTGAAACGGGTCAAAATTGAAGCTTTTGAGTAAGCAAAACTCTGTAAAAATGGCAATTTTGGTCACTGTGAGGGTTTAAAAAGTGGTTATTCAACATGAGGCATGATCCAATTGACATTTTGAATCATTTTTGGTACAGTCCAAAAAATCATTTTTCGGATGAAAAACGATGACTCCGGACCTGTCGAACGATCCCAAAATGGTCTATAATGATGAAATTTCAACATTTAATCTTTTGACTCTAAATTACTGTTGGATGTGAATTAGGACTTTGTCAACTAAAATAAGTGTGTTTAAAGTCATTTCTGTGCCTGAAACAGGTCAAAATTGAAGCTTTTGAGTAAGCAAAACTCTGTAAAAATGGCAATTTTGGTCACTGTGAGGGTTTAAAAAGTGGTTATTCAACATGAGGCATGATCCAATTGACATTTTGAATCATTTTTGGTACAGTCCAAAAAATCAATTTTCGGATGAAAAACGATGACTCCGGACCTGTCGAACGATCCCAAAATGGTCTATAATGATGAAATTTCAACATTTAATCTTTTGACTCTAAATGACTGTTGGATGTGAATTATGACTTTGTCAACTAGAATAAGTGTGTTTAAAGTCATTTTTGTGCCTGAAACGGGTCAAAATGGAAGCTTTTGAGTAAGCAAAACTCTGTAAAAATGGCAATTTTGGTCACTGTGAGGGTTTAAAAAGTGGTTATTCAACATGAGGCATGATCCAATTGACATTTTGAATCATTTTTGGTACAGTCCAAAAAATCAATTTTCGGATGAAAAACGATGACCCCGGACCAGTCGAACGATCCCAAAATGGTCTATAATGATGAAATTTTAACATTTAATCTTTTGACTCTAAATTACTGTTGGATGTGAATTAGGACTTTGTCAACTAAAATAAGTGTGTTTAAAGTCATTTCTGTGCCTGAAACGGGTCAAAATTGAAGCTTTTGAGTAAGCAAAACTCTGTAAAAATGGCAATTTTGGTCACTGTGAGGGTTTAAAAAGTGGTTATTCAACATGAGGCATGATCCAATTGACATTTTGAATCAAAAACGATGACTCCGGACCTGTCGAACGATCCCAAAATGGTCTATAATGATGAAATTTTAACATTTAATCTTTTGACTCTAAATGACTGTTGGATGTGAATTAGGAGTTTGTCAACTAAAATAAGTGTGTTTAAAGTCATTTCTGTGCCTGAAACGGGTCAAAATTGAAGCTTTTGAGTAAGCAAAACTCTGTAAAAATGGCAATTTTGGTCACTGTGAGGGTTTAAAAAGTGGTTATTCAACATGAGGCATGATCCAATTGACATTTTGAATCAAAAACGATGACTCCGGACCTGTCGAACGATCCCAAAATGGTCTATAATGATGAAATTTTAACATTTAATCTTTTGACTCTAAATGACTGTTGGATGTGAATTAGGACTTTGTCAACTAAAATAAGTGTGTTTAAAGTCATTTCTGTGCCTGAAACGGGTCAAAATGGAAGCTTTTGAGTAAGCAAAACTCTGTAAAAATGGCAATTTTGGTCACTGTGAGGGTTTAAAAAGTGGTTATTTAACATGAGGCATGATCCAATTGACATTTTGAATCATTTTTGGTACAGTGCAAAAAATCAATTTTCGGATGAAAAACGATGACTCCGGACCTGTCGAACGATCCCAAAATGGTCTATAATGATGAAATTTTAACATTTAGTCTTTTGACTCTAAATTACTGTTGGATGTGAATTATGACTTTGTCAACTAAAATAAGTGTGTTTTAAGTCATTTCTGTGCCTGAAATGGGTCAAAATTGAAGCTTTTGAGTTAGCAAAACTCTGTAAAAATGGCAATTTTGGTCACTGTGAAGGTTTAAAAAGTGGTTATTCAACATGAGGCACGATCCAATTGACATTTTGAATCATTTTTGGTACAGTCCAAAAAATCAATTTTCGGATGAAAAACAATGACTCCGGACCTGTCGAACGATCCCAAAATGGTCAATATGGATGAAATTTCAACATTTAATCTTTTGACTCTAAATTACTGTTGGATGTGAATTATGACTTTGTCAACTAAAATAAGTGTGTTTAAAGTCATTTCTGTGCCTGAAACGGGTCAAAATTGAAGCTTTTGAGTAAGCAAAACTCTGTAAAAATGGCAATTTTGGTCACTGTGAGGGTTTAAAAAGTGGTTATTCAACATGAGGCATGATCCAATTGACATTTTGAATCAAAAACGATGACTCCTGACCTGTCGAACGATCCCAAAATGGTCTATAATGATGAAATTTTAACATTTAATCTTTTGACTCTAAATGACTGTTGGATGTGAATTAGGACTTTGTCAACTAAAATAAGTGTGTTTAAAGTCATTTCTGTGCCTGAAACGGGTCAAAATTGAAGCTTTTGAGTAAGCAAAACTCTGTAAAAATGGCAATTTTGGTCACTGTGAGGGTTTAAAAAGTGGTTATTCAACATGAGGCATGATCCAATTGACATTTTGAATCAAAAACGATGACTCCGGACCTGTCGAACGATCCCAAAATGGTCTATAATGATGAAATTTTAACATTTAATCTTTTGACTCTAAATGACTGTTGGATGTGAATTAGGACTTTGTCAACTAAAATAAGTGTGTTTAAAGTCATTTCTGTGCCTGAAACGGGTCAAAATGGAAGCTTTTGAGTAAGCAAAACTCTGTAAAAATGGCAATTTTGGTCACTGTGAGGGTTTAAAAAGTGGTTATTTAACATGAGGCATGATCCAATTGACATTTTGAATCATTTTTGGTACAGTGCAAAAAATCAATTTTCGGATGAAAAACGATGACTCCGGACCTGTCGAACGATCCCAAAATGGTCTATAATGATGAAATTTTAACATTTAGTCTTTTTGACTCTAAATTACTGTTGGTTGTGAATTATGACTTTGTCAACTATAATAAGTGTGTTTAAGGTCATTTCTGTGCCTGAAACGGGTCAAAATTGAAGCTTTTGAGTTAGCAAAACTCTGTAAAAATGGCAATTTTGGTCACTGTGAAGGTTTAAAAAGTGGTTATTCAACATGAGGCACGATCCAATTGACATTTTGAATCATTTTTGGTACAGTCCAAAAAATCAATTTTCGGATGAAAAACGATGACTCCGGACCTGTCGAACGATCCCAAAATGGTCTATAATGATGAAATTTTAACATTTAATCTTTTGACTCTAAATTACTGTTGGATGTGAATTAGGACTTTGTCAACTAAAATAAGTGTGTTTAAAGTCATTTCTGTGCCTGAAACGGGTCAAAATTGAAGCTTTTGGGTAAGCAAAACTCTGTAAAAATGGCAATTTTGGTCACTGTGAGGGTTTAAAAAGTGGTTATTCAACATGAGGCATGATCCAATTGACATTTTGAATCATTTTTGGTACAGTCCAAAAAATCATTTTTCGGATGAAAAACCATGACTCCGGACCTGTCGAACGATCCCAAAATGGTCTATAATGATGAAATTTTAACATTTAATCTTTTGACTCTAAATTACTGTTGGATGTGAATTATGACTTTGTCAACTAAAATAAGTGTGTTTAAAGTCATTTCTGTGCCTGAAACGGGTCAAAATGGAAGCTTTTGAGTAAGCAAAACTCTGTAAAAATGGCAATTTTGGTCACTGTGAGGGTTTAAAAAGTGGTTATTCAACATGAGGCATGATCCAATTGACATTTTGAATCATTTTTCGTACAGTCCAAAAAACATTTTTCGGATGAAAAACGATGACTCCGAGACCGTCGAACGATCCCAAAATGGTCTATAATGATGAAATTTTAACATTTAATCTTTTGACTCTAAATTACTGTTGGATGTGAATTATGACTTTGTCAACTAGAATAAGTGTGTTTAAAGTCATTTCTGTGCCTGAAATGGGTCAAAATTGAAGCTTTTGAGTGAGCAAAACTCTGTAAAAATGGCAATTTTGGTCACTGTGAGGGTTTAAAAAGTGGTTATTTAACATGAGGCATGATCCAATTGACATTTTGAATCATTTTTGGTACAGTCCAAAAAATAAATTTTCGGATGAAAAACGATGACTCCGGACCTGTCGAACGATCCCAAAATGGTCTATAATGATGAAATTTCAACATTTAATCTTTTGACTCTAAATTACTGTTGGATGTGAATTAGGACTTTGTCAACTAAAATAAGTGTGTTTAAAGTCATTTCTGTGCCTGAAACGGGTCAAAATTGAAGCTTTTGAGTAAGCAAAACTCTGTAAAAATGGCAATTTTGGTCACTGTGAGGGTTTAAAAAGTGGTTATTCAACATGAGGCATGATCCAATTGACATTTTGAATCATTTTTGGTACAGTCCAAAAAATCATTTTTCGGATGAAAAACGATGACTCCGGACCTGTCGAACGATCCCAAAATGGTCTATAATGATGAAATTTTAACATTTAATCTTTTGACTCTCAATTACTGTTGGATGTGAATTATGACTTTGTCAACTAGAATAAGTGAGTTTAAAGTCATTTCTGTGCCTGAAACGGGTCAAAATGGAAGCTTTTGAGTAAGCAAAACTCTGTAAAAATGGCAATTTTGGTCACTGTGACGGTTTAAAAAGTGGTTATTCAACATGAGGCATGATCCAATTGACATTTTGAATCATTTTTGGTACAGTGCAAAAAATCAATTTTCGGATGAAAAACGATGACTCCGGACCTGTCGAACGATCCCAAAATGGTCTATAATGATGAAATGTTTACATTTAGTCTTTTGACTCTAAATTACTGTTGGATGTGAATTATGACTTTGTCAACTAAAATAAGTGTGTTTAAAGTCATTTCTGTGCCTGAAATGGGTCAAAATTGAAGCTTTTGAGTTAGCAAAACTCTGTAAAAATGGCAATTTTGGTCACTGTGAAGGTTTAAAAAGTGGTTATTCAACATGAGGCACGATCCAATTGACATTTTGAATCATTTTTGGTACAGTCCAAAAAATCAATTTTCGGATGAAAAACGATGACCCCGGACCTGTCGAACGATCCCAAAATGGTCTATAATGATGAAATTTTAACATTTAATCTTTTGACTCTAAATTACTGTTGGATGTGAATTAGGACTTTGTCAACTAAAATAAGTGTGTTTAAAGTCATTTCTGTGCCTGAAACGGGTCAAAATTGAAGCTTTTGAGTAAGCAAAACTCTGTAAAAATGGCAATTTTGGTCACTGTGAGGGTTTAAAAAGTGGTTATTCAACATGAGGCATGATCCAATTGACATTTTGAATCATTTTTGGTACAGTCCAAAAAATCATTTTTCGGATGAAAAACGATGACTCCGGACCTGTCGAACGATCCCAAAATGGTCTATAATGATGAAATTTTAACATTTAATCTTTTGACTCTAAATGACTGTTGGATGTGAATTAGGACTTTGTCAACTAAAATAAGTGTGTTTAAAGTAATTTCTGTGCCTGAAACGGGTCAAAATTGAAGCTTTTGAGTAAGCAAAACTCTGTAAAAATGGCAATTTTGGTCACTGTGAGGGTTTAAAAAGTGGTTATTCAACATGAGGCATGATCCAATTGACATTTTGAATCATTTTTGGTACAGTCCAAAAAATCATTTTTCGGATGAAAAACGATGACTCCGGACCTGTCGAACGATCCCAAAATGGTCTATAATGATGAAATTTTAACATTTAATCTTTTGACTCTAAATTACTGTTGGATGTGAATTAGGACTTTGTCAACTAAAATAAGTGTGTTTAAAGTCATTTCTGTGCCTGAAACAGGTCAAAATTGAAGCTTTTGAGTAAGAAAAACTCTGTAAAAATGGCAATTTTGGTCACTGTGAGGGTTTAAAAAGTGGTTATTCAACATGAGGCATGATCCAATTGACATTTTGAATCATTTTTGGTACAGTCCAAAAAATCAATTTTCGGATGAAAAACGATGACTCCGGACCTGTCGAACGATCCCAAAATGGTCTATAATGATGAAATTTCAACATTTAATCTTTTGACTCTAAATGACTGTTGGATGTGAATTTTGACTTTGTCAACTAAAATAAGTGTGTTTAAAGTCATTTCTGTGCCTGAAATGGGTCAAAATTGAAGCTTTTGAGTTAGCAAAACTCTGTAAAAATGGCAATTTTGGTCACTGTGAAGGTTTAAAAAGTGGTTATTCAACATGAGGCACGATCCAATTGACATTTTGAATCATTTTTGGTACAGTCCAAAAAATCAATTTTCGGATGAAAAACGATGACTCCGGACCTGTCGAACGATCCCAAAATGGTCAATATGGATGAAATTTCAACATTTAATCTTTTGACTCTAAATGACTGTTGGATGTGAATTATGACTTTGTCAACTAGAATAAGTGTGTTTAAAGTCATTTTTGTGCCTGAAACGGGTCAAAATGGAAGCTTTTGAGTAAGCAAAACTCTGTAAAAATGGCAATTTTGGTCACTGTGAGGGTTTAAAAAGTGGTTATTCAACATGAGGCATGATCCAATTGACATTTTGAATCATTTTTGGTACAGTCCAAAAAATCAATTTTCGGATGAAAAACGATGACCCCGGACCTGTCGAACGATCCCAAAATGGTCTATAATGATGAAATTTTAACATTTAATCTTTTGACTCTAAATTACTGTTGGATGTGAATTAGGACTTTGTCAACTAAAATAAGTGTGTTTAAAGTCATTTCTGTGCCTGAAACGGGTCAAAATTGAAGCTTTTGAGTAAGCAAAACTCTGTAAAAATGGCAATTTTGTTCACTGTGAGGGTTTAAAAAGTGGTTATTCAACATGAGGCATGATCCAATTGACATTTTGAATCAAAAACGATGACTCCGGACCTGTCGAACGATCCCAAAATGGTCTATAATGATGAAATTTTAACATTTAATCTTTTGACTCTAAATGACTGTTGGATGTGAATTAGGACTTTGTCAACTAAAATAAGTGTGTTTAAAGTCATTTCTGTGCCTGAAACGGGTCAAAATTGAAGCTTTTGAGTAAGCAAAACTCTGTAAAAATGGCAATTTTGGTCACTGTGAGGGTTTAAAAAGTGGTTATTCAACATGAGGCATGATCCAATTCACATTTTGAATCAAAAACGATGACTCCGGACCTGTCGAACGATCCCAAAATGGTTTATATTGATGAAATTTCAACATTTAATCTTTTGACTCTCAATTACTGTTGGATGTGAATTATGACTTTGTCAACTAGAATAAGTGTGTTTAAAGTCATTTCTGTGCCTGAAACGGGTCAAAATGGAAGCTTTTGAGTAAGCAAAACTCTGTAAAAATGGCAATTTTGGTCACTGTGAGGGTTTAAAAAGTGGTTATTTAACATGAGGCATGATCCAATTGACATTTTGAATCATTTTTGGTACAGTGCAAAAAATCAATTTTCGGATGAAAAACGATGACTCCGGACCTGTCGAACGATCCCAAAATGGTCTATAATGATGAAATTTTAACATTTAGTCTTTTGACTCTAAATTACTGTTGGATGTGAATTATGACTTTGTCAACTAAAATAAGTGTGTTTTAAGTCATTTCTGTGCCTGAAATGGGTCAAAATTGAAGCTTTTGAGTTAGCAAAACTCTGTAAAAATGGCAATTTTGGTCACTGTGAAGGTTTAAAAAGTGGTTATTCAACATGAGGCACGATCCAATTGACATTTTGAATCATTTTTGGTACAGTCCAAAAAATCAATTTTCGGATGAAAAACAATGACTCCGGACCTGTCGAACGATCCCAAAATGGTCAATATGGATGAAATTTCAACATTTAATCTTTTGACTCTAAATTACTGTTGGATGTGAATTATGACTTTGTCAACTAA
Source organism: Lissotriton vulgaris (assembly GCF_964263255.1). Taxonomy (NCBI): domain Eukaryota; kingdom Metazoa; phylum Chordata; class Amphibia; order Caudata; family Salamandridae; genus Lissotriton; species Lissotriton vulgaris. The sequence continues at coordinate 97,866 of NW_028255285.1, forward strand.
AATAAGTGTGTTTAAAGTCATTTCTGTGCCTGAAACGGGTCAAAATTGAAGCTTTTGAGTAAGCAAAACTCTGTAAAAATGGCAATTTTGGTCACTGTGAGGGTTTAAAAAGTGGTTATTCAACATGAGGCATGATCCAATTGACATTTTGAATCAAAAACGATGACTCCGGACCTGTCGAACGATCCCAAAATGGTCTATAATGATGAAATTTTAACATTTAATCTTTTGACTCTAAATGACTGTTGGATGTGAATTAGGACTTTGTCAACTAAAATAAGTGTGTTTAAAGTCATTTCTGTGCCTGAAACGGGTCAAAATTGAAGCTTTTGAGTAAGCAAAACTCTGTAAAAATGGCAATTTTGGTCACTGTGAGGGTTTAAAAAGTGGTTATTCAACATGAGGCATGATCCAATTGACATTTTGAATCATTTTTGGTACAGTCCAAAAAATCATTTTTCGGATGAAAAACGATGACTCCGGACCTGTCGAACGATCCCAAAATGGTCTATAATGATGAAATTTTAACATTTAATCTTTTGACTCTAAATTACTGTTGGATGTGAATTAGGACTTTGTCAACTAAAATAAGTGTGTTTAAAGTCATTTCTGTGCCTGAAACGGGTCAAAATTGAAGCTTTTGAGTAAGCAAAACTCTGTAAAAATGGCAATTTTGGTCACTGTGAGGGTTTAAAAAGTGGTTATTCAACATGAGGCATGATCCAATTGACATTTTGAATCATTTTTGGTACAGTCCAAAAAATCAATTTTCGGATGAAAAACGATGACTCCGGACCTGTCGAACGATCCCAAAATGGTTTATATTGATGAAATTTCAACATTTAATCTTTTGACTCTCAATTACTGTTGGATGTGAATTATGACTTTGTCAACTAGAATAAGTGTGTTTAAAGTCATTTCTGTGCCTGAAACGGGTCAAAATGGAAGCTTTTGAGTAAGCAAAACTCTGTAAAAATGGCAATTTTGGTCACTGTGAGGGTTTAAAAAGTGGTTATTTAACATGAGGCATGATCCAATTGACATTTTGAATCATTTTTGGTACAGTGCAAAAAATCAATTTTCGGATGAAAAACGATGACTCCGGACCTGTCGAACGATCCCAAAATGGTCTATAATGATGAAATTTTAACATTTAGTCTTTTGACTCTAAATTACTGTTGGATGTGAATTATGACTTTGTCAACTAAAATAAGTGTGTTTAAAGTCATTTCTGTGCCTGAAATGGGTCAAAATTGAAGCTTTTGAGTTAGCAAAACTCTGTAAAAATGGCAATTTTGGTCACTGTGAAGGTTTAAAAAGTGGTTATTCAACATGAGGCACGATCCAATTGACATTTTGAATCATTTTTGGTACAGTCCAAAAAATCAATTTTCGGATGAAAAACAATGACTCCGGACCTGTCGAACGATCCCAAAATGGTCAATATGGATGAAATTTCAACATTTAATCTTTTGACTCTAAATGACTGTTGGATGTGAATTATGACTTTGTCAACTAGAATAAGTGAGTTTAAAGTCATTTCTGTGCCTGAAACGGGTCAAAATGGAAGCTTTTGAGTAAGCAAAACTCTGTAAAAATGGCAATTTTGGTCACTGTGACGGTTTAAAAAGTGGTTATTCAACATGAGGCATGATCCAATTGACATTTTGAATCATTTTTGGTACAGTGCAAAAAATCAATTTTCGGATGAAAAACGATGACTCCGGACCTGTCGAACGATCCCAAAATGGTCTATAATGATGAAATGTTAACATTTAGTCTTTTGACTCTAAATTACTGTTGGATGTGAATTATGACTTTGTCAACTAAAATAAGTGTGTTTAAAGTCATTTCTGTGCCTGAAATGGGTCAAAATTGAAGCTTTTGAGTTAGCAAAACTCTGTAAAAATGGCAATTTTGGTCACTGTGAAGGTTTAAAAAGTGGTTATTCAACATGAGGCACGATCCAATTGACATTTTGAATCATTTTTGGTACAGTCCAAAAAATCAATTTTCGGATGAAAAACGATGACCCCGGACCTGTCGAACGATCCCAAAATGGTCTATAATGATGAAATTTTAACATTTAATCTTTTGACTCTAAATTACTGTTGGATGTGAATTAGGACTTTGTCAACTAAAATAAGTGTGTTTAAAGTCATTTCTGTGCCTGAAACGGGTCAAAATTGAAGCTTTTGAGTAAGCAAAACTCTGTAAAAATGGCAATTTTGGTCACTGTGAGGGTTTAAAAAGTGGTTATTCAACATGAGGCATGATCCAATTGACATTTTGAATCATTTTTGGTACAGTCCAAAAAATCATTTTTCGGATGAAAAACGATGACTCCGGACCTGTCGAACGATCCCAAAATGGTCTATAATGATGAAATTTTAACATTTAATCTTTTGACTCTAAATTACTGTTGGATGTGAATTAGGACTTTGTCAACTAAAATAAGTGTGTTTAAAGTCATTTCTGTGCCTGAAACAGGTCAAAATTGAAGCTTTTGAGTAAGCAAAACTCTGTAAAAATGGCAATTTTGGTCACTGTGAGGGTTTAAAAAGTGGTTATTCAACATGAGGCATGATCCAAGTGACATTTTGAATCATTTTTGGTACAGTCCAAAAAATCAATTTTCGGATGAAAAACGATGACTCCGGACCTGTCGAACGATCCCAAAATGGTCTATAATGATGAAATTTCAACATTTAATCTTTTGACTCTAAATGACTGTTGGATGTGAATTATGACTTTGTCAACTAGAATAAGTGTGTTTAAAGTCATTTTTGTGCCTGAAACGGGTCAAAATGGAAGCTTTTGAGTAAGCAAAACTCTGTAAAAATGGCAATTTTGGTCACTGTGAGGGTTTAAAAAGTGGTTATTCAACATGAGGCATGATCCAATTGACATTTTGAATCATTTTTGGTACAGTCCAAAAAATCAATTTTCGGATGAAAAACGATGACCCCGGACCAGTCGAACGATCCCAAAATGGTCTATAATGATGAAATTTTAACATTTAATCTTTTGACTCTAAATTACTGTTGGATGTGAATTAGGACTTTGTCAACTAAAATAAGTGTGTTTAAAGTCATTTCTGTGCCTGAAACGGGTCAAAATTGAAGCTTTTGAGTAAGCAAAACTCTGTAAAAATGGCAATTTTGGTCACTGTGAGGGTTTAAAAAGTGGTTATTCAACATGAGGCATGATCCAATTGACATTTTGAATCAAAAACGATGACTCCGGACCTGTCGAACGATCCCAAAATGGTCTATAATGATGAAATTTTAACATTTAATCTTTTGACTCTAAATGACTGTTGGATGTGAATTAGGAGTTTGTCAACTAAAATAAGTGTGTTTAAAGTCATTTCTGTGCCTGAAACGGGTCAAAATTGAAGCTTTTGAGTAAGCAAAACTCTGTAAAAATGGCAATTTTGGTCACTGTGAGGGTTTAAAAAGTGGTTATTCAACATGAGGCATGATCCAATTGACATTTTGAATCAAAAACGATGACTCCGGACCTGTCGAACGATCCCAAAATGGTCTATAATGATGAAATTTTAACATTTAATCTTTTGACTCTAAATGACTGTTGGATGTGAATTAGGACTTTGTCAACTAAAATAAGTGTGTTTAAAGTCATTTCTGTGCCTGAAACGGGTCAAAATGGAAGCTTTTGAGTAAGCAAAACTCTGTAAAAATGGCAATTTTGGTCACTGTGAGGGTTTAAAAAGTGGTTATTTAACATGAGGCATGATCCAATTGACATTTTGAATCATTTTTGGTACAGTGCAAAAAATCAATTTTCGGATGAAAAACGATGACTCCGGACCTGTCGAACAATCCCAAAATGGTCTATAATGATGAAATTTTAACATTTAGTCTTTTGACTCTAAATTACTGTTGGATGTGAATTATGACTTTGTCAACTAAAATAAGTGTGTTTTAAGTCATTTCTGTGCCTGAAATGGGTCAAAATTGAAGCTTTTGAGTTAGCAAAACTCTGTAAAAATGGCAATTTTGGTCACTGTGAAGGTTTAAAAAGTGGTTATTCAACATGAGGCACGATCCAATTGACATTTTGAATCATTTTTGGTACAGTCCAAAAAATCAATTTTCGGATGAAAAACGATGACTCCGGACCTGTCGAACGATCCCAAAATGGTCTATAATGATGAAATTTTAACATTTAATCTTTTGACTCTAAATTACTGTTGGATGTGAATTAGGACTTTGTCAACTAAAATAAGTGTGTTTAAAGTCATTTCTGTGCCTGAAACGGGTCAAAATTGAAGCTTTTGGGTAAGCAAAACTCTGTAAAAATGGCAATTTTGGTCACTGTGAGGGTTTAAAAAGTGGTTATTCAACATGAGGCATGATCCAATTGACATTTTGAATCATTTTTGGTACAGTCCAAAAAATCATTTTTCGGATGAAAAACCATGACTCCGGACCTGTCGAACGATCCCAAAATGGTCTATAATGATGAAATTTTAACATTTAATCTTTTGACTCTAAATTACTGTTGGATGTGAATTATGACTTTGTCAACTAAAATAAGTGTGTTTAAAGTCATTTCTGTGCCTGAAACGGGTCAAAATGGAAGCTTTTGAGTAAGCAAAACTCTGTAAAAATGGCAATTTTGGTCACTGTGAGGGTTTAAAAAGTGGTTATTCAACATGAGGCATGATCCAATTGACATTTTGAATCATTTTCGTACAGTCCAAAAAACATTTTTCGGATGAAAAACGATGACTCCGAGACCGTCGAACGATCCCAAAATGGTCTATAATGATGAAATTTTAACATTTAATCTTTTGACTCTAAATTACTGTTGGATGTGAATTATGACTTTGTCAACTAGAATAAGTGTGTTTAAAGTCATTTCTGTGCCTGAAATGGGTCAAAATTGAAGCTTTTGAGTGAGCAAAACTCTGTAAAAATGGCAATTTTGGTCACTGTGAGGGTTTAAAAAGTGGTTATTTAACATGAGGCATGATCCAATTGACATTTTGAATCATTTTTGGTACAGTCCAAAAAATAAATTTTCGGATGAAAAACGATGACTCCGGACCTGTCGAACGATCCCAAAATGGTCTATAATGATGAAATTTCAACATTTAATCTTTTGACTCTAAATTACTGTTGGATGTGAATTAGGACTTTGTCAACTAAAATAAGTGTGTTTAAAGTCATTTCTGTGCCTGAAACGGGTCAAAATTGAAGCTTTTGAGTAAGCAAAACTCTGTAAAAATGGCAATTTTGGTCACTGTGAGGGTTTAAAAAGTGGTTATTCAACATGAGGCATGATCCAATTGACATTTTGAATCATTTTTGGTACAGTCCAAAAAATCATTTTTCGGATGAAAAACGATGACTCCGGACCTGTCGAACGATCCCAAAATGGTCTATAATGATGAAATTTTAACATTTAATCTTTTGACTCTCAATTACTGTTGGATGTGAATTATGACTTTGTCAACTAGAATAAGTGAGTTTAAAGTCATTTCTGTGCCTGAAACGGGTCAAAATGGAAGCTTTTGAGTAAGCAAAACTCTGTAAAAATGGCAATTTTGGTCAC